>NC_045698.1:37709159-37854451 GCF_009834535.1 Camelus ferus | reverse complement strand
TGTGTTCATAATTCTATTTTGCCTAGGAGAAGGAAGACAATGAGACATTTAAAATATTTTGCTAATTCTAAGTCCCCCAAATCCCCTCAGATTATTGAGCCCACGGGTTGGCATCACTGGATTTGCCATATTCAGAACTCTGGCAGATGAGAAAGAAGTCTGAGGCACCAGCCCTTTGTATCTGACCTCAAGGGACCGCTTTGATTAGCTAGATGACCCTACAGTCTTCCCTTGGAAATGGAAAATATTCCAAGATTTCTGTTCTTATCCAGATGTTGGAATGAATATGTGGAGTTGTTGGCTTATGATAGTGAAACATACACATGCATGTTTTTTATCATACAACTGCCTGGCCCTGCAGCTCTTACAGCGTCATCTCATCCATCTGGACCAGAGGAAGAGTGTGTAAGCGGAAGCCAACTGGACCACAATTGGCACAGCTTCCAGTTCTGTTGACTCAGCACCATAGGCATGCTGTGATTCACTTGGCTTTTCACCTGGCTCTTCGCTTTATTAGAGAGACCCATGAAGTTGGAAGGTAAGGATTCTCCCTGAGGAAGGTTTGCACTGACAGAATTACGGCATCCATAACAGCAACTGAAAAGTCTCAGGTACAAGCATGAATAATACTAGAGAAAGATGAGAAAGTGCTTGAGGGATAAATGGTGGGATTTAAATCTTTCCAGAACATAATACACTCTCTTCCCATTTTAAAATTATAAATAAACATTTATCATCAAAAATTAACAGAGGAAATTAGTTTCTGTAGCATAAATTAAATTTTCTCTGTTTTAAACAGGGGACAAAACTGAACTCCTCCTGTATGTGGTATTCTGTGCTGAAAGATGAGAGAAGTTTTAAAAAAATCATCTTGGAAACCCGGGCAGAATCCTTATCTTAGGTGTCTTTATATGTGATTCATATCTAAAACTAGGACTACTGGGGGTAGCAGAAAGTTGCAGTAAAAATCAAATCAACCTGCTAGAGAAACAATTCTCTCAGGTTTTGCTGTACAAGTAAAGCTCCGGGCTTTCAGGAAAGAAAGTTATTTTCTGCTAGAAATCAAATGTTTAAAGAAGTACCTAATGTTGTCCTTGGGAAGGATGAGAGAAATGAACACATATCCTGAAGGGAAAAAGGTCAGGTAAGATAGTTTGAGTCAGGATTCAAAGCCAGAATCTAGAGGAACTAGTACTGGGAGAAAGGAAAAATAGGTGAATTTCCTCGATGTCTTTTCAGGTGGGAAATAGCATCTTGCTTTAACTGCCAATAAAGCAAGAGCAGAATGAGCCAGAGGAAATGCATGTGCCCAAGAAGCAGAAAAAAATGGATGATGCAGAAATCTGAAAACCCCTCCCGGGCTATATTATCTGTGTGTCCAAGTGAACCCAAACTTTGAAGTTGATAGAGAGTTCGATTAAGTGGTGAGGTAGCTCATGGAGCCTTTGATGTAAACATAAATGAGGTAAAACTGATATATGGAGTGATATGTTCATGTATGGAATATTGTCTAACTGAATGTTATGAGATTCTTTTGAAAACTTCTTTAAATGGTGAAACACCCAGTACACAAAGGTAATTATCACAAAGGTATACTGCAAGTTTACCTTCTCGTTACCTACTACTTTTCAGTTTTTCCTCTCTAAAGGCCTTTTCCATAGCATAGAGAATTTGCTAGAATTTGCTGGGATCATTTGCCAACATTCCTGTGTCAGAGTCTCCCAAATCCAGTCTTTTTTTTTTTTTTTCCCACTTTTCAGTTTGTGAAACATTTCTGTATGTGCAGGAGCAAGACAGTGACAGAGAGAGACAGAGTTTGATAGAGAAGGAAGGAGGGAGGAAAAGACAAAAGATGTTCCAGTGGACACTTGGCAAACACACACCTGAGAGCCATCCGCCTCACCTGAGCAACACCATTCTTCCCTCTGAAGCATCTCTTCCTTCTTTTCCCATTATATATATATACACATACACATACATACATTATATATTATATATACACATTTTTCCCATTATATTTTTGAGATCCTGTTTAAGATATGTGACAAACAAGAGCCAAGGAAAATGAAAGATTATTAGAGAACTTGAAATCTTAAACTTTAAATTTGATATGTGTACATCACATATTCTTCAGTGACATACACTATTGTATTAATGCATAAAGAATATATTAAGAATTTTTTAGTTGACTTCCAAACCCAAAAGGCATAAAATGTGCAAAGATGACTTATATTTCTAAGAATCCTAAAACCCCATTTCTTAGTCTACATAAAATACACTATTGAAATCATTTATTATGTAAGTTATATACTAGTTTCACACACAAACCAATCAGTTCCATGAGTTCCATGACTCATTCTTTCATGATTAATTAGAATGTATAAGGCTGGCTTTGCACAATTTAATGTTTTTGTGCCTTTTCTGTTACGTTGCTGACTATAAAGTACTGGTTCCCAAGGGACGAAGAGCACCACGCATACCTGAAACAGCTCCTCAAGTGATTTTAATGCACTGCCTCCCCTACCCTCCCATCTTCAACAAAAGCACTGCCCTGGCTCACACCTGGAACACAGAGTCTCCACTTATTGCTAAAAACTCAAACCTTCAGGTGGAATATTGTCTTCCTCTTCTCCATTCCCCCTTTGATGACCATGTAGAAATTATAAGTGGAGAAACAATCAAAGAGAAATTTTTAATTGCTTTATTATTTTGTTTATAGAAAATTGCCAAATAAAGATCTTATTAGAACTGGTTTCTGGAGATTGATAACCAATTATTTTTAGAGAAGAATCTCTTTGTTCCAAAACAAGCCAAACATTAATTGAGAAAACCATGAAATAAAAACTTCATTTAGTCAAAAGTGTAAAATAAAGCACAGTCCTACCCATTGCTCTTTGAAAATCTAACAAAATAACCATACACCTATATACAGATGTTGAAGAATAATATATTAGATGTTTGGTTTTGTAATGAAAATTGGAGTTTATTATTAGATAAAAACTGTTCCTTAAATATGTATGTAAATTAGACTGTCAGTGCCCTACAAAAAGTTAAAAACAAATCATCAAGGCTTTGAATCCACTACTATAATTGCTTCTTCTGGGTGGAGAAGTTCTAATTGTATATTGTAGATGCACATATAAGATTCTCAGGCAGGGAAAGGATTTATTCCTGCTAATCATCTAGGGTGAAGTGGAGGAGAAATGTTACCTATCATGGGCACAAGACGGGGAGTGTGGGGTTTCTAGACTCTGAGTTATGAGAATATAGATTTCCTTTTGGTCCAAGAAAGAAAACTAACCCTACCACCTGGTCTTCAAACAGAAACACTGAGCCTGACATTAACAGTGTTGAAATTCTAAACTTTCAATAAAAATATGTTCAACAGCATCCTTCAGTTTACTCGAGCATTTGGATTGTTAAAGATGAAGACAGCTTCTGTTCTTGGAGCAAGTCGGTACCAAAAGAGGATATATCCAGGAAAAGCCATTTGCCTGACTGAATAAGGTAACCTGGAAATCTTTGGGACCACAATGTTCTAGAGCTATAATAGTGGCATGGGATTGGTGGGACAATCTACAAGTTGTTTCAATCCCCCTCCCACAGTTTATCCAGGTCTAATCAATATTACCTCCCAAACACATCTTCAGGGGTCCATACCTTTCAAGGCCCCTTTGAGTCTCACCTGGATCACTATCATAGCTCTTGATTGCTCACCCTACTTCTAATCTTGCAGCTGCAATCCATTCCACATACAGATGACTCTTTTAATGCTATTAATCAACTCACGCCTACTCCCTACTTATAAGAATCCAGTGATATCTCAACACAGAACACTAAAATGCAAATCGCCATCAGGCTCTACAGGACCTGTCCCGGCTCCCCCTCTCTTTCAGCCTCACTCATGCACTCCAGCCAAGAGGGCTTTCTTCCTGGTCACTCAGACCTCAGCTTAAATACCCTGCCCTCAGAAAGCCCTGCCATGACTACCCTGCCACTGCTCACCCCATCACCAGAATATAATTCTAGAACAGTGCTTACATTTTCCTTATTATTTATTTTTTTGATGTTTATTGGTCAGTTTATTGGTTTGTTGGGTTATTGACTATTTCTTCCAACTGGAAAGCAAGGCATTATGTCTACCCCCAGTGCCTGGAACAGTGCCTGGCATGTAATGAGTAAGAGCTCAGTCAGTATCAGTTGAGTTGACCTGTGAGAATTCTTCACGGGTTGCCAGACATTGCTTCAGAAGAGAAATTCTACAAGACTCTTGCCATTTTGAGACAGTAGAGGAACCAGAATCATTACTGTTGAAATTTCAAATAAATGTCTCCTTATTTTGTATTCCAATCTGATGAAGTGGGGTACACCAGTTAATCATTTTATACAAAAATTATTTTTAAATATTTAAAGTTATAACATTTGTTATTATTCTTTCCTTGATAGATAATGTGGACCTGATCATATCAAATTCCTCTCTACTTAACATCCAAAGCCTACTGTCATCTCTGCCGATATCTTCTGACAAGCAGTCTCTTCCCATTCTTAACTCTGGACACATACCAAAATGACACTTCTACAGCAATGACTGCAGTACTTTGTGTTTGTTTTCAGGTCTACCCTCCCTATTACCACTGAGCTCTTAGAAGGGAGGTGGCCCACCCTATTCACACCTATATTTTAGCACCCAGAAGTGAACCCATTACCTGGTAGCTGTTTTTTCTATGAATTCAAAATGAATGAATAAAGAAAGGAAGGCTGATATTTAAAACATAAAATATAAATTTGGGGTTTTTCAACATTATGTTTTATTTTGAGATCCTCCAAAAAGGAGGGTATAGAGTTGATTGAACCCTTTTGTAGTAGGCTTTGGAAAAGCATTACACAAAATGATGTATTTTATTTCATATCATTTCATTTTCAATGCAATGATAACTAACTGATCTAAGATTGATTTACTTGCCCAATTGCATTTAAATAGGTTAAAGTTAATCCAATTAATTTAATAATATAACCCTGGCCAAGTCTGAATATAAAACATTTGAAACAATGATTATACTATACTTCAGGAAAAAAATCTGAACAGCAAGGAGTCAGCTAATCCAACAACATATTTCAGGGAAAAACTATAGTCGGGTTGTAGATGTATTCACCTGTATTTCTTTTTACTGTGTTATGGAGATTCCCAGGAATATTATTTTCTGGAGCCAGTTCTGATTTCAACTGTGGACAGAGTTTCAAATCATAAGATTTCTGGAAGAGATTAATTTCTAATTCCTCTAGGCTGGACAGCATGTCTCAAGCAGATTTCCATGACAGATTGATGCACTCTCAGCCTCTTTAGAGGAACAACTCTTGATGGCTAAAGGCCTCAAACACTTTGGAAATTTAACCATCCCATGTGAATTTTTTTCCTAGAGCAGACTGTCAAATTGGCCTAACTCTGGAAGGTGATGAGTGAGAAGAAAACCCAAGGTTGGCCCAAAGGAGCAGTTGCTTCTTTCATCTTCCAAGATCCCAGCTGTTTCTACTCTTCATCACTGACAGTGTTCCTAATGCACAAACTGCAGCCACCTTGATGTCTATGTGCCTCTGTCTCCTTAATTCGACACTGAGCTTTGTGAGGACATATACTGTTTCTTAGTCATCCCTGTGTCCCTAGCTCCTAGTCAAGCACATGGCACACAGCAGATGCCTAAAAAAATATTTACTGCACTG
Source organism: Camelus ferus (assembly GCF_009834535.1). Classification (NCBI taxonomy): domain Eukaryota; kingdom Metazoa; phylum Chordata; class Mammalia; order Artiodactyla; family Camelidae; genus Camelus; species Camelus ferus. Next base: position 37,848,733 of record NC_045698.1, on the reverse strand, counting down.
AACAAAAGCAGGACTGGTGGTCTCACAAGGTTTCCAGATGTCTGCTTTTCCCTGCCACCGAGCGATCCTCCAGTAACATCTTTCATTTCTGCTCTCCCCTTGGCTGTTCTTGGGCTTTAGGTAGGAGTTTGAGAGTTCTGACACCTGCTATAGATTAAGAATATTACCAAGTCATGTGAAAGGGGAAAAAGCCTACTTGTTAAAAAGGGCCCATCTTAGATGAATACAAGAGAAACAATTATTATATAAAAAAATAAGAATGATTCAACCAAGAGGACTGGTTTATCTCTGAAATAAGTAGGCACTTGAGTGAGATAAACAAACATTGCCATTGGCGACACAGCCTGCTTCCTGTTGCTAGGCAGAAATCAAGTTGGCTTTACTCAGACGGCAGTTTAAGTTTCTTAGCTGCTTCAGATGCTATTCCAGATAAGTTGAAAAGAAAGAGCATGGGGCGATGGAAAAGTGGGCTGCCCCCAACCCACTTAATATGTCTGCTGTGGTTGTTGTCCGACAATCTTAGAGAAACTCTCTTGGAGACATGGAGTTAGTAATAACTGGAAACCAAATGAGATCAAATGGGAGAGAGAACCAGGGCAACGGTTAAAAAAAAAAAAGCGCTTGATTACACTGTGATTAGATGATTAAGACCGGGCAGACCTGTCAGACAGTGAACAAAGCTGGTAAAGAATGATCAGGGCCATGGGAAGGACAGCCTCATGGCAAAATCAGACAAGTTCTCCAAGAATGATGAAAGGAAGCATTTAAAGCAACTTAAGAGGCCCTGTGTTTGAGTGGGAAACGGCACGAGTTTGGAATCAGACACACCTCTCTTTGGGATCCTAGCTCTATCCAGCTAACACGTTTCTTAACTACTCAGGGCAATAGTGACTCATTTCTTAACTACTACAGGCAAGTTCCTTAATCTCTCTGAGTCTCAGTTTTCTCATTGCTAAAATGGGGACAAAAACTTGGTTATCAACTTTCTGAAAAATGTATATACAGTACACAAACATTTCTGTGTTCACTCTGAGGAGGTTCACAGACTCTCTGCAGCCCGTTTTGAGTCTTGATAGTAAAAACACCTCCCTAAAAATGTTCTGACCCTGGGATAGATTTGTTATTTCACAGGACTTTTCTAACTGGAAGATTGATGACAACAGAAGGACTATTAGGAAATTCCATAATTTACCAGTTGCAATTTTCTTGTAACTAGTATCTCTATGCTTTGACACACATTAATAATTATTATAGTGATAAACCACACTCATTTTGCAGAGCATGGCCCCAAATCAATTTGTGTGTGTGTGTCAGAATTACCTTGGTTGCTTATTTAAAATCCAGAACTCTACCTTTGGAAATTCTAACCCAGAAGGCTTGGAGTGGGTCCAGGAATCTGCATTATTTTTAATATTATAATCCTGACCTTAGTTCTTATATAAAGTTTGAGGAAAGATCAAATTTTAATCCTAGCTCATCTGGGTTTATCACTCCAGGCAATACCCATGTGTTTGCTTTTCTGCATTGAATGCTCTACTCATTTAAAGTCACATAATAAACCAATATTTGATGTCCCACCATTTTGACTGATTCATCTGAAAGATCCCTTTCAATGTCAAAGCAAGATAATCCTGACTGAATGTGGAACTAAATCCAATGTTCTCAAGGTACAGAGTAGTCCAAATTTGTGCCTTAATGTTCATGTGAACCAGAGTTCATATATTTTGGGGGTCCTTAGGCATCCCCAGAGCACATCAAGAGGTGGACGCAAACATTAAAGCAATGAAGAAGATAGTTTAGGAAAGCCAGACAAAAGATTGTAAAAGCCTCCCAGTATGGGGCCACTGATATACGGGCAAACAGCTCCATCTTTCCCAAGGCCTCATTACGTCTTACGGCAGGGAATATAATCAATGTCCCTGATGATGACTTAAGTCATTAAAAAGTTGAAAATATGCATAGGATACTCTGTTTAAGAAGGAAGTCCAGTGCACAGTATACTTCAGATTTTGTATCCAAAATTTGTCCGTACAAAACATTTTACTGTTCAGCTCTCAAGAAAAATGTGACTTTCTGGAATTATTTGTTTTTGAAATATGAAAGTATACACTATTTCATACCATAAAGAGCTCCCTAAGGATACTAAACAATTAAGCAGTCTCACTACCAACTCTGGCCCCACTTCAGTTGTAGCAGGAAAGATGTAGGAAGCTACCCAGAGATACAGATGTTTTTGACAGGAGGCAAAAGCAGGAGAGATTAATTTTCATCCTATTTGAAAAAGTGGGTTGTCTTCATCAAATTTTCCTTTTGTAAAAATGCATATACCTAGCCTGCCATGAAGAAAATTTCATAGTAACCAATAAATAGAAAAGCTTTAGACATAATCCTAATGCAGGAGGATTGACATACCACCAAATAGAAGAACACAGAACTTCAGGGAGAAAAGCAGCAGTGATGAGGGTTAAACCCCTGCCACCTAAGGTTCTGATTCGCTCTAACTGCTCAGTAAGCACCTGCAGTTAATGACAAACTGATTCAGTTTAGGGCAGGTTCAAGGGGAGTAGCCTTAGAGTTACTGCAGACACACAATGGATTCTCTCCAAGACAAATAGCATAAACCCCAGGGATAAACGCTTGATAATTTTTCTAAAGAAAGTGACACCAAAGCTGCCATCAGGGTCATATATAATTAGTTTGCCATTAAAGAGACTTGAAAAGGCTCTACCCCGGGACTTTCTTTTTCCTCACTCTGTGCCACTGTCTGAACAGGTTTAGGTTCCTTTTGCCTCTTTTCCTTTCACAAAAGCCAAGAACAATGGAGAGATAATGGGCCCCCATTTAAGAAAGTGAAATTGGGAATTTAATATGTACCCTTCAGGTAATCCTTGATTACCTGGTGCTGTTGCCAACTGCAAAGCAAAGAATGATGGTGGGTAGTAATTCCTACTTTTTTGGATGATTAAAAGTTCAAAGAGGGCACATAAAAAATAAATATAAGGTATCAGAAGGAGATTATTCCATACTTGAATCGAATTACTTCCCTTTGGCAAAAGAACTGCATTTTCTTGTGAAATTCATTTTGGTTAAAGCAGTGAGCTGTGGCTGCCAGCTAGCCCTCTGTTAGAGAGGTGTGCTGGATGATTCCAAAGGAACAGGAGGCATTAGTAAGTTTGTTTTTCAGGCCATGGAAGCTAATGTCTGCTCTGATTCTGCTGTATTTGTGTGTTCTTCACACAAATGGGCAGCAATGTCAATCATAGTCACCAAACACATTCACCTTCCCTTTGAGACACTTACCTACATGTATGGGAATTTCATAGGAAAACATTAGAAACCCTAGCAATTCTCAGTTTTCCAGTTAATTTCTCAGCCCCAACTCCTTCAGATTTCCTGACTCCCAGCATGATGTAGGTGTGGCAATCACAGTAGTGTGTGGATTGTGGGTGCTCTCTTGCTGAATTTGTGCAATAAGGTTGGAATATGTCACCACTGACATCTGTTTCTTTCTCAGGCAACACCAGATGCCTTGTAGGTTGGATCTAATTAGATGTTTTCTCTTTTTACTCTGATCTTTTTACTCACCAGATTAATTTTCACATCAGTGTTAAAGATCAATGACGCTCAAGCGTGATGATGAATCAGATACATCACCCCTTCTCCTCCAGGAAGGAATGAGTAAGGATTTGGTGAAGGAACACAGGTGTGGGGGTTATTCTAGTGAAAGCCCCTCCATTGGAGACCTGAGGCCAGAAATACAGAGGCTCCACCCTCACTCTTCTGTAAACCGCCTCACCGCTTCTCCTCTGGGCCAACACTGTGGCTATTACTGAGTCTCCTCTTTCTCGCCTTCAAGTAGCATTCTTCTTTTGTTTTAAGTATATGTATATGTATGTATGTTTATGCACATTTATTCATATCAGGGTGTAGGTGGTGATAAACTCTAGTAGAATGGATATATTTGTTTTGCCTTGACCTATTTATAAAGGATAAACTTCTGTCAGTTGTTGTCTATTATCCATTCAGCTTTGTTGTCCTATTCTAGGTTTCCTCCTTGAGATTCAGCATAGGGTTCTTGGTAGAAGAGAAAAAGCTTCAATCATTACAGCTGCTTCCTTTGAGTCCTTTAACTCTTATTGCTCTTTCCAGGAGTGTTAATGCTAAAAATGTTTGCTTTTTAAATCTGCATTAAAAATAAAAGAATGGTCGACATTAAAAAAAACCAGTTTCTTTTTCAGTGAGTCTGGGACACTATGTTACTGCCTCACCAGGAGAATCTCTGGACCAGAGCTAAGAAGGATGACGGAAGGTACTAGAAAGCAAAAGTAGGTTGTTGGTGTCAGGAACAACCTGTTAGGTTTTAAATCTAAAACAAAGGTTTTGTATTTTACACACACCTTTAACAATTTACATTCTTCATGGTTAAAATTTTTAAACCTTGGATTTGGTTAATATGACACTGATTTGAGCTTATCCCATGTGCAACTGTGTAAAACAAAGGCTTGGCCCAGAACCCTTCAATAAAATCCACATGAAGCTGAATGGTTATTAGGTACACATATATTTTCTGTTAGAGCTAAAGCATGCCCCAAGTTAATCTGCCTACAGTACTACATACAGCAAGTGAGAGATTTGAAAGAAAAGCACTGAGATTCTGGCTCTTTTGTGGCTGTAAATTTTAGGACTTAATTCAAGAAAATACTATTCATAACATGAGGTTTCAATGCTACGATGCCTGGAAAAAATAAAATTGAGAAGCTTTTACATTTGTTATGCTTAAACCCACAGTATTCTGTAAAAATGTCTTTCTCATTTGTGCACATTCACTTTAACCCTTCACTTGTTACCCTTTGTAATTGACAAAACTGGGTTATTGGCAACTTTTCGAACCATCTGGTTTGTGTTCTCACAATGGAGTCATCATATTAAGCTGTTAGCAACATGTATAGTTCCCAGGAGTGTAAAGATATAAGGTTTTTGATTAGAGGGTAAAATAGTCCATAATTTAATTGGGTACTAATTGTGAGATTATAGTAATTCAAATGTAGCACCATAGATAAGCAGCTAGACATTTCAGATTAGAGATTAGAAAGTGGTCCATTCCCTATCTGGGTAATCATTTCTCAGAAAAAAAAAGTTATTAGTTTAGACTATTTTTCAAGATACTAGAAATAAAAATAAAGACACAGAGATACATTTACTAAAGATAACAGAAATGGGAAAAAATAGAGGAGCCCTCAAGTATGAGTTTGTTTGAACATGTGTTTCTTAAGGTTACTTTTCACATGAATATTCTATAGTTCTGAGTTTAACTCTTAACTGGGAAGGAGTAAATTTAACAAAAAAAATTTACCATATTTTACCCTTGACCTCTACCTGTAACCCCTCCCATTATAGTTAATAACAACATAACACTTTAAGCTTGAACGCTGGTGTTACTCTGACCCACCTTTTCCATTCCCAGTCATCTTACTGGACAATAAATACTACTGAGTCTAATTCCACAGTGTCATTCATATTCACTCTGTCTCCTCCAGGTTCATAATCAAAGCCCTAGCCCAAGTGTTCACTGCCTCTCACCTAGCCTTTTGAAATAGCCTATCAATTGCTGTTTATGATTTTCCTCTTGTCCCTGTAAGTCCCTGCTACACACTGCTGCTCAGTTAATATTCCTGCAAAACAACTTCAATCTTGTTCTGTGTGTGACCTAAATAATTGGTGATTTTGGCAGTGTTCAAACTCCAGAACCCAGTAAACTACACCATCTCCAGTATGGCTTCTATCTTTGACAGTTCCTTCTGCATGCCTTTAATACACCTTGCATTTCAGACACATCAGAGTTACTGTCTTCCAAAGAAGATGCACTGTACTGTCCCGTCTCTGAATCTCAGTTCTGTGGCTTTTGGTCTCTTTGAAGCAGCAATTGAAATTCTTAAAAAACATCTTTACTCCTTACCCTATCATCCTAATAGGTAGCACTAATCAATATAAGCATCTTTCTTACTTGGATCATCTGCTGCTCCAAGGAGATTGTTTCCCAGACATTCTGAATTTATGTCTAGACAACTATTCGGACCTGATCTGGCACTCATAAAATTTTTGCCTTTTACCATTTAATACTCTAATAGAATTTTGAATCAAAATAGATGGTGGACATGGAATACATTTCACTGTATTTGGAGAAGGAAAAAAGAAATTAAGATAAAGAAAGTCAAAGACACTTTCCCAACTTACAGAGAACTAAATCTGGTTTACACAAGGCAGCAAGAATCTATGCAGACACAGGCATAACTAAATCTACTACATAAAATGTACAACAAGAAAGATTAACTCTGCCCTGGTTGATTAGAGAGGAGAAGAAGAAATGTTGACCTGGACAGTTTTAGGATTCCTGCACAGCTGTCTTTGGTCTTCCACTATGGTCTGGCAAAGAAATGTTATTGATGAATCCAGAAACTTAGGCTCCTGTCCTGGCTCTGCAACTGAGTTAATGTGGGACCCCTAGCACATCTTCTCTCTGAACTTTATCTTTTTATGGAACAGATGGACCAGCTCTCTCAGAGCCTCTCCCACCCTGATCAAATGTATTATGATTTATGGATTCTATCAAAATTCCATCTCCTTTTTATGCAAAAACTTTGAGTACCATGCAAGACAAAAAGAATGTTTACAGACTTTGTTTTAAAATATCTAACAGGAATTTCCCCTTGATCTCTCTTTCATGACACTGAGTTTAGGTGATCATACAATACCTGAGTAATTATGGATGTGAACAGTAGACTGACAGTTTCTTCCCAGGCCATCCCACCCCCTTTCTCACTCCAGTCAGAAGCTTTCTCCCACCCTTAGTCATGAAAGATACAACCCTCTAAAACATCACTGTATTTGACCAAAAAAAAAAATGGTTTTAGCTTGCTATTTCCCCTATCTCACTAGCTGGCCCACAATCCTGCAGTCTCTAAAATCCAGCATTGTTTAGGTACAACATTCACTACATATTTTAGCAGACGGGAGGTAATTCAAACGGTAATTCAATCAGTAATTCAGAGTTTTCTCAGAAACAGAATTTGTGTCTCTAAACAAATGGGTTTGATAATGCCTTTAAGTCAAAGGAAGCTCAAAACATTGGGCTCCCATTAAACTATTTTTACTTACTGTTTTCACTTTGCTCTTGGTAGTCTACACTTGGTTAGAGGAAAACAACAGAAATACTTAGGACTGAAACCATTCCCTCAACAGTGGAGGTTATTCGATAACTTTCACTTAGCAAACCCCTTGCACTTTCCACAGTTGCAATATGTACTCTCATTGTCATTAACAACACCTTACATGCTTTGAGCTCCCAGAAGAATGTTAATAGGACCCTCTCTAGTAATTGCTAAACCTATCTAATTTTCTTTCAGGTAATGCAGCGTGTTTGTCAGTTTAATTGAATAGGCCCATGAACAACTTTATTTTCCCCCATTTCTAAAATATAAAGAGAAAAAGGAAAAAAATTCCTATCTGTAGACATCCAAATTATCAAGTGATCTCTAAACCACAGATAGGAGATTGTTTCCCAGCTTCAATGTTTGCACTTTTGAATAGATTTTTATCTCTTTTCTGAAGATTTTGTTGGCTCCACCTGTAGGTATGCTGTGACTCACCTCCTACAGGAGGAGATCTGTACTCTGTTTAGGCAAAAACATTCAGGCTCCTTAATTTCCAAACAGAATAACAACACTGCTGCCTCAGTGTTGAAAGCACACGTGTTTCTTTACAAATAACAATAAAACTCAAAAGAACTGCCCTCGGTCATTCTCCAGAGAACTCCTGTCAAACATGGATTTCAGATTAATGATATTAAGAGACATCACTAAAGCAATACTTATGCCAAGTTTTCTCCTAGCAAGTTCTAATAAGGAATGCATTTGGACTACATTAGCTTGACTCCTTTCCCAACTGCCTCCAGTGCCAACGGACCAGCTGTCCCCTTCAAAGGTTGCTCCCGCTGTGTGGGCACCACCACCATGTTAAGCACCACCATTACTTCTAGCAGTTACTACTCTCTCCTTCTGGGTTCACCAGCTCCTACTGGGTACCATCCACTCCACTGGGTGCCAGTACAGATGCCACCACTGAAAATGCTGATATTCTGAAAGTATAAGACCAGCTGTGCCTGGTCTACTAGGCACAAAAAGTATCTACTAGGTATCAAAAAGTTTGTTAGATCATCATGAAGACGATGGGTATTCTGATGGGTATCTCCCCCTTATTTGCCAGCCCTGCTCAGACATTTTTCAAATTCAGACATGCCACACTGTCATTTTAAATGTAAACTACCTCATCTCCTTTTTTAGAAGCAGGAAAACAATATTATAAATTCAAATACAGGTAAATGTCCACAGTTTTTTTTTCATTTGCAGGAGGAATGCAGAAGAGGCTGTGCTCAGAGTCAAAACAGATTCTTACGTTTGTAATTTGAGAGTATCAAAGTTATAGGAAGTTTAAGAAATGACTTTCCTCTAAATATAAAATTTACACATGTAAAAAATTTAATAATGAAGAAACTGATAAGATGGCAAAGCTAGTGCCAAAGGCATTTGAGGAACTGGATATTTACAAACATTAAAAAAGAAAAGAAATGAAATAAAGACAGGAAAGATAAGGAAGAGAGGGAGGGAGAAAAGAGAGAGAGAGAAAGAGAGGAGAGGTTATTTTTCCTACTGGACATAAATATACAATTAACATGTTTGGGGGCCAAATTAAATAGTAAACAACAAGTTAAATACAAGTGCATGCCCCTAGAGAATTAAACAATCATCCGGTTAAAAAACTTGTTAAAAAACAAAGGGTATGCCTCCCTCATTTTTGACTAATTTTTAGGTTTTGGATAATACTTATCTAATAGTCTCCCATTTTGGTCATAAATAACTAGAATATTCTTGATTATAGACAAAAAGGCCAGTCTCATATGTTGGCTGATTATTTCTATAATAAAGAGCAAGAAGAGTTAATGACTCTGGTGAGCCTCCTTGAGTTTCCTCAGCAAACCTGGGGCTGTTTGGTATTGAGCAACTGCTGAGGCCAGAGGATTAACTTCTTCCTGAGAATTTTCATAAATAATCTCAGATTTGACTTTTCAACACTTCTAATTATCTGCTTTTCTACCCAAGGATAGGAAGTCAAGCCCAGGAGTCTTTTTTCACCTGCTTCTCTCTCCTCAAACTTCCTAAAAGAAGCCAAGGTCCCTGGCCTGCCAGGAAGTGATCTTCCTCATCACCTGGGAAGCCAGAATCCTGAGAGCCAAGTACGAGGCCTCTTTTCCTTGGAGGACTTTGTAGGCATTAACTTCACATATAGTCAACCCCTGTCCCTTAATGGTGAGCTTCTCATAGCTGGTTAAATGTGTATTCCTCTCTAATATGACACACCAACTGTGTCACTTGCACAATCAATTTGTCCATTTATATCTTGGTAAATAAGAGAACAGATTCGTACTGAATCTCTGCAAATAAATATGTTGCTATGAAAAGTAATGAAGCCTAGTATTTATTTCAGAATTCTGAGGAACTGGTAACAATCAGACAGGATTTTTTTAAAATGTTTCAGTTTAGTTACAAAAACATGGTCTATTAAATGGAGGGTTAGCAATAAATAAAGAAGAAAGGTGAGGTGCTTCCTTATACACCAATTGTAAAATAGAACATTTAAACAATATCAATAATACTCAAAGAAATAATCACAGTTAATTTGTCTTCATCAGTTTTGATTCAGTTTTATGTAAGCAATTCTTGTTCTAGATCTTGGGTTAGCAGTCTGTTTTAATGGAATCATTTCTTTTGCCTAAAAAGACTCAATTTGCTGGTATGTTCAGAAAGTTACCTAAAAAATTTCTATCAGCTTTGAAACCTACACCCACATTTTTTCACTGAAATATTAATAGTTAGGAATATCTGATATAGTCCTTTTCACAGAGCTCTGAGAATATTCTATTTGGTTAAAAAACAAATTCTAACCTGAAGCATATATCAGGGCCTTCAGACAAGCAACCATGAAAAAGCAGAGCTACTTCTTTATGAGATTGAAGGACTGCAGTTAATCTATTACAGTAACGAACAATGACAAAATGGAAGAAAGCAAAATTTTCCACTTGGATGCAAGACACAGCTCTCTGATCAGGGCCTGAACAATGTTTCTCCTGAAGGGAAGAACATCACAGCCAGTGAGGACAGTGAGGGTGCCAAGGCCCTCCAAATCCATTCTGTAAGGTCTACATGCTTTGAAACATTTCTATTAATAACATATTATCTACAAAATCAATGGCAGGGAAGGCCAAGCTTCTTCTTTGATTTACAGCTCTTCCCATGCAGCTCCCACAAGAGTGTTGAGCTAATTAAAAAATATTGAGCTTACCAAACTAATGCTTTTTCTCATCCTTCTTTTCACAGATAAAGTGCCAAATCCTTGCAGTTTTCTGGGAGCCTGCAGGGAAATCTCAAAGATAGTTTTAATTTCAAAGGATATTTGAGAATTTAACTTTCCCAAACGTAGGATCTGATCTTAGGAAGGCCAAATCAAAATGACTTTGAGAGGATATTTGGTCACTTGGCAACCACAGCAGGATGGGTCCCTGATAAGAACAAATGGCTGTAGCCTAACTACCTGTTAAAAGGACAATAACATATTTTAAAATACATGTAGAAGAAGTAAAAGCACTGTTAAATAATCCTAGCTTCTTTTTGAATTGAGAAGCTTCCCTTATTTATCTTTTTTGATAATTAGGAATGTAAAGTCAACAAAATATAAAAAACATTTCTCTTGAGAGTCATCCTCTCTGCTATGTGGGCAATTTACACAGTAGATCAAGTATAGATTTACCATCCCTTGTTAAGAAAAGACCAAATACTTCTCATTTTAACAAGGAGAAAACCAAATCTATTTTTTTATCAATATATTTTTGACAGTAAGACATTCACAAGCTCCTTAAAACACTATTTAATGGAAGAGCTCATCAAAAAAGGAGCCAGCTTGAATGGAAGCACTGAGGTTAAAGGCACCTTTCAACTCTATTGTGTGTTAAAGTGATGATTCGCGGAGTCTGTATAAAAACAGGTAGTATTGGCAGCTACCTCCTCTTCCCTTCTTACCTGTTCCTCCTCTCTGGGAAGATCTCCTTGAAGACATACTTGGCCTTTGAAAGGTAACTAAATCTCTCCAGGGGCAGATACAACTAGTTTCCAGGTTTACAATAAAGAGATTTCTCCAAGGTCTAGGATCTCATAAACCCTGGAAATGTAAACATCCAGTCCAGAATTAGCCTAGGAGTTTATCTCATGATATAACCCCTGTCTCTTTAGGAGATAGGTTATATTATTCTTTCAGAAAAGAACAATTAACTAAATAAACACCTCCCTCAATTCCCAATGAACTTTGTATCTGCTTTGCTGTATATAATTGTGTGAAATGTTATAGTGACTTTGTAGTCTCTGGAGGACTATGTACTGTTTATTTAATAATAAATTGGGTTTCTTTCCTCTATGGTGTGAAGAGGTCTCTCTTTGCGGACAGAATTTTTACTTTTCCAACATTTTACATGTTCAACTTTTGTCCTCTATGCTCTTGCGTATTCTAGATCAACTTGATATTTTATTCTAAAACAAATTTTCTGTCTTTTTCCCTTGCTAAACAAAAACATGAGGAGTCAATGAGTTTATTCCAGAAAAGTGAACAAAACAACTGAAATTCTGGGGCTAGCAGCCTTCCAGCTTTACTGCGTGTGCAACTGACAGTGGGCTCTGGTTTAAAATGGGGTCAATAATAGCAATAGGGGGGAAACAGAAAATAATAATTAGTACTTATCATTTAGCAGCTGGGTCATCTGTGCTAAGAACTGAAGGGAACTGCATCCCCTCATCTCTGCCTCTGAAGGAACTGCAGAAGGAAGACAGTGCTGGTCCTCGCTAGAGGCACTATCCAAAGGAGAATGATGGTTTGGCCAAGGTGGGAAAGAAAAGGAATTTCTGGCTACTTCTAAGATCCAGTGTGAGGAGCTGCCAAATAATGCAAAGAAGCAAAATGACATTAGTCTTCCTACATAGAAGGACTAAAGAATCCATGCTGCAGGGAGGAGAATGGCTTTTGCAGAGTGAGGGCTCAGAGGAATTCTCTCCGCCTCTACGTAGTTGATCCACAACATGCTTGGTATTTTAATAAAACTAATAAAAATAACCAATATTTATTAAATACTGTATACAGGCATGGTATTAAGAATTTTAACTTAGTTTATTTTTATTTTAATTTTTAATATAATCTTTTGAAGTAGGCACTTGATCATCAATTTTAGAATTATCGAGGCTCAGGCAATTAGTTCACGGGCACAGAGCTAAGTAAATGGCAGAGTGAGGATTCAACTGCAGGTAATGCTTCACTTTGAAGTCCATGCTCTGTACATGGCATTTACTATGGTTTTATTAAGTGAACTTCTCCAAAGATCTCGAGTTATTATTTTTCCTCTATTTCAGATAGTCCCAAGAAGGAAAGAAACATTGTAGGAGAGAGTGGTGAAGGCACCATATGGTCCAGCAGGATTCTATGACACTAAACACCTGGGAACCTTCATAAACATTTTTTATCAATGAATGCACCGCCTATGGCTATTTCTATACATGAGAACAAATATTCACATACACACAGCAGTGAAGCTCATTTATATAACTCTTTGGACAACTTGTGTGTTAAGCTATTTATTAACTTTGTATGACTAACTCATGTTTATGTGGGAGGGTTAAAATTATTATAATGACAGTTAAGAGCTACACGTTCTCTTAAAGAGATAACAGGGTGCTTTTTAAGACAGGGGCACCTAAATAAGGTGCTTGGGACAAAAGTTGGGTCATTAGAAGATCAGATACCAAGAAGGAGACATAAAGCCTGCTGGGTTAGAAATAAATAGAATTTGGGAGTGAAAAGAAATGGAGAAGAGAAGAGAAGAGAAGAAAAAGTACACGAGAGCTCAGAGAACAAGAATACACAAATAACATGGTGGAATGCTGAATGATTTTTGATGACAGGAATAGCTAAGACTGAGTTTTAAGTGACTTTGGTTTGTGGGTCTCAACATCAATCCCTGCACTTTTCTCCCAGATTTTCAATAGAGTCTGCTGTCTCCTGTTTGTTGTGCTTGTGCATGGGTGGGCATGTATGTGAGTGTGTGTCTGTGTGTGTGTACTAGCAAAAGACTAAGGTGCTAAGTGAGACTCTCCAAGCTACATTAACTCAGGGGAAGAAAGAACTCAGAACCAGAGATGGTCCTGGTCGTGGAAGTCCCTGAGAAACCAAAGAGTGGAACAGGAATGAAAATCAATCTACCTTGTCTTCAGGTCAGGGTGACTCCCGCTAGGAGAGTTACAGAGATTCATGACAAAGCCGGTAAGCCAAAACAGAACGCAACAATGTCCAGTGTAAGACTTTTGCACAAATGAAAAGAGATAGCTGGAAGAAATGTAACAGATTTTCACGAGAATAAAATTTATCTTGCAATCTCATTAGTGTCTTTCAGTATTTAACCTAAAAGTATATGAATTATGAAGGTGAGCAGATTTCTCTGCATGGGGATACAGATGAGGACCATCAGGCTGTCAACAGCACAGCATAATAAAACTATAAGTTTTATGCTCTATGTGAGCATATAAATATCATTGATCTGTAGCTGGTTAACATTTTTTTAAGAGAATGGGAGACTGGGGCAGGGAATGAAGCCACTGTGGTCCTGGTTTCACTGACATCTGACTTTATTTTCTACAACCTGGCCTGTTTATACCAGTAGTATATCACAGAATAAACACAGGTTGGAAAATTCCCTGAAAGCTGGTAACACCCTGAAAACACTTCTCTCACGATATAGAGTGGCAGTTCTATTATAGACATAAGCAGGACTGTGTGCACAGCAAAGTTGTGCCATGTTTATAATAGCCATACACGACTCTAGTAATACAAAATGGCATGCGGCCGGGGTCCACTTTTATCATGTCCCCAGCCTTTGGAAATCACTCTGCTCAATAATCTACAAAGGTGCCCACCTCACATCAAGCATCACTCACTCACTGGGTCCATTCTAGGACATGTCTAACATGAAGAAAGGTCTACCTTGTGTTACAATGGACTTTTCATAACAATTCATCTCATGAAGGTGAAAAGAAGTGACTCAATTTGAAAAGTGTGGAACTTAACAAATATTGTACGTGTTCTCAGACTTTGGGGTAATATTTGGGTCTAACTTTTTATGCTAGAGGAATAGCAGTTCATCGTCTACAATTTAGCCATTCTAATTACATTCTATGTGCTTTATTACTGTTCTGGTAGACACCCTGAATTATGTAAAAAGCTCTAAGAATACATTTAGCTGAGAACCATCCACGACTCTTTTTCTCAATAATCTAAATATCAAAATTATGACTTAATAGGCACTTCAATATCTTTGTTCTAAACTCTGTCTGAAATTGATGCTCTTTGATCCTCTTCTTTTTCCCTCTTCTTTTCATCTTTATCTCCTTTTTCATTAGGTATAACAATTAAAACCAGATAACTGTTGGATTTTATAATGCAGCAACTATAAGACAAAAACAGAGTACTTATTCTTCTCATTTTAAAATTACAAGTATTTTCAGCTCTAATTATCCAAGTCTTTATTTAAAAGCCTATGACTAGACTAGTCTATGACTATTTTAAGTGGTAACATGTTTGTCATCTACCTTTCTTTTTTATCAAAATGAAGCAGAGGGTGCCTGAGGCTTTGGGAATCTCCTTTCTCAATGACACACAGTACCTGGTACTCCAATTCTGCAGCCCTCACAAACCCACTGGATCAGAACCCAGGTATAACCTCTCTGCCTTATTTTTAAAATACCACTTTTTCAAAGGCTGGAACATTTCTACTGAATAAGGTTGTCATTTCAGAACCAAAAGCAGCCTGATGTAGACTCTGAAGTTCTGTGAACAGAGAAGCCTCCCTCTTGGGTACTCACTGAATGCCCTCCCAGAGTTGTGCCAGGGCATACTTCACTACTGGCTCTCTGAGGGAAAAACACTCTAACGTGTTGCACGTGCCAGTTTCCACGGTGTAAAGACTGCTGACACAGCTGATTTCAAGCTACTAACATGATGTCTAAACATGGAACTGGGACAGATGTGCAGTAACATACCACTCTATTTCCCCCTCACAGACAGAGTAGGTACAAATAACCTCAAAAACATAATAGGACAGTGTAGTTAAAAAAAATTAGAAAGTGGTAAGTTTTAGTATTTACTGCCTTTGTTTTTAATATAACTTACTTAATTGTACGTTTATATCATTCAGTTTTGAATAATGAAAGTGTTTAAAAACTGGCTCACAAATTTTTACAAAGTTTACAGTTGGTCCTTGCAAGCTGGGCAAGCCAGGTTCAGCACATCGCTGGCTCTCTGCCTCTCTCTCAATGCCTGCTGCTTCCAACACTCAGTGGCTGAAGATGGGAGGAGGATGAGCAAATAAATATTTATTGGACATCTAATGTGTTTGAGGCACTGTACTTAGTTATTCATAGACCTTAACAAAAGTAGATTACTATTCACTATGCACTTCCTACAGGCCAGGGCTGGCACTAGGCATTTTTTACATGTTACCTCATTTCCTACTTACATCTGTGAAGTGGGTGTTAATATGCATCTTACTAATGAAGCAGCTAAGGATCATGGAGGGAAGAAACTCCCCCAAGACTATACCATCTAGTTAGTGTCGATTCATCTAGCAAAGCAGGGTTAGCATTCAAGTGTGCTAGACGTCACATTCTCACCTTGTTATTTACCCTCAGTGTAACTTTGTGAGGCAGATTTTACTCCTGCGTTTTACAGATGACATTTAGAAACAATAAAGAATGTTTTCAAAAGCACAAGGAAGGACTGTCCACTTTCAAAGCCCATCATTTGGCTACTACAATGTATTCCCTACCTCAACCTCAACATGCTCCTTTGGTTGAGGATATAGGTTATTTGATTTACTGAATTACATAAAGTTTTAGAATTAAGGAGTTACCTTAGCAACAAAAGCATTTGTATATTAAAATAAGTCAAAGGGAGAGGACAATGTTCAAGACAAAACAATAGATCTATAACCATAAATGTCAAGTAACAGCTATGAGCCAGGAGAGATCAGAGTTTCAATAGCCTGGGCGTCCTAATATTCTTTCAGCAATATTCCTTATTCCACCCATCAAAGAAAGAGGTCACCAAGCAAGATTTGAAACAAAGAGTTTAATTTATGGCCTGCTTACACTACTGGTGCTGTATTTGAGAGTCCTAGCTTTTCTGAGCAAAACCAAAGGCTGATGTTTAGTGTGGTGGTTGATGGTATATATGCATGTTATTTGTGCTCACAAGAGGTCTGCTGAGGAAGTGCTCTTATTAGTCCCATTTTAAAGAGAGGAAACTGAGGCACAGAGAGTGACCAATTTGCCCAAGGTCCAGGCTAGTAAGTAGTGGAGGGGGGTTTATCTGCTTGACTTCCTTCCTTCTTGCTGAAGACAGTCTCCTCAGTATGATAGAGAAGACGGCACCTCAAAGCCCCAACTTTGTGCCCTCCTAGTATGTGATTTAAGAGACAAGAACACTCCTACTTCTGGAAGGAAGCTCAATAGTCAGTCTCTCTGACTGCTTGGTTTGAATAGCATGTCTTTTGCTGGACCAATCCCAGAATCGAAAGGAATGAAATGGGTCAGGCCTGAGTCACTTCCCTACCTCTGTGGCAAGGCCTGAGAAGTTGGTCATTGGAACAGGTGGGCAAGAGTAGGCCAAGTAACATTATGTTTAAAAATTGTAATGGGAAGACTTTCTGAGCAGCCCCAAACAATGACTGTCATGGCCCATTACAATAAATTTTATCCTTTTAATGCCTTCAACATTTTTCAAGCCTGGTTGTCTGATTATTGGTCAAGTAAGTTCCCTTACTGGAGACTATCAAGGCTTTTACCATAGAGAGAATAAAATTATTAAAACTGGCATGCTTCATATGAAGACCACTCTATTATTATATAACTCCCTCTGGATTTCCATAATTTGAAGTTGCAAGTAGAGGATTCATTAGTAAGTTAGACAAATAGGGGGACACACTTTGCATAATCCCTCTCCTAAAGTACACTTAACGCCTGAGGATAGTGTTTTACCATTATGTGTCCACACATGGGAGGGATGACTGAAATGAGGAGAGTAGCCTCCAGCTTCTGGATTGAGAGCTTTGAAACAGTCCAAGCACTTTCCACCATGGTGCTTCTCACAGATCCTCTGAATAGAGACTAGATTAAATTAGAGACTAGGAAGTAAGAAACCCTTTCATAAGGATCCATCAATGCCAAAGAGTGAGACAATGTCTCCTAGAAATAAAAGTAGGGCCCATAAGAAAATAAGTATATTCAAACTTACATCTGTCACGTGGTAAGATGTAAAATATAGGTATGGACTCTTACCTCATTGATGTAAAGAGAAATTAAAGTATATAAACTCGTGCCACTCCTTCCACTAGAGGTATAACCACATCTTTCTCACGGTAACCTCAATAGCTTTTTTCCTTACATAGTGATTAGTAGCTTTCTGATCATAAGGTAGGCAGAGAGTGTGGAAGACAAAACTAGGAAGAAAAACAGAGGACAAGAGAACGGTCCTTCACAGTAAACATAGTAAACCCTGACACTTGGGACCCTTTCTGCGGTGAAAACTTCGGCTTCCACTGTTAGTATGTTATAACTCCTCATTTTGCAGACCTCCCAGGGATTAAAGATGGCAGAAATAGTGTAATTCACACTTAGCTCAAATAACCTAAAAAAGTATTGTCCTCAAGTTCCACCTGTTCCAGTGTTATTTATTCCTCTTCTTTTGCTTCTGAACTTGGACAGAAAAGACAGGTTGTATATAGCACGTGGAGGGATTCACACCTTTTAGAGGGAGAGGTCAACATCTCCAGGCATATGGGCCAGATGTGACCACATCCATCAGGGAAAATGGCAAAGCACACCAAGAGTCGGGATCATTTTTGGTCTGGCCGATTAGATGCATGTGCAGAGCATATTGAAGAACAGTGAGGAAGAGGCCACATTCCTGAGGTTCCTGTACTTCTTACTCTTGATACAATTATGGAGGGGCTGGGATTTGTTACAACAATATTAGCCAAGGCCCAAGTGACTAGGATCTAGTTTCATGAGGGTCAAGAGAAGAATAGAGCATGAACATCTATTTTTATCTCAGAAAAGCTCCTTAAAGACAAGAAGATAATTAAGGGGAGATGACATGGTCCAGTGAAGCCTTCCTCAGTTTGAAAGATCACAAGGCTGGTTTCCCTTATCCCCAGCACAACACATGTGCATCACATCTACACACACACATGCGCGCGCGTGCGTGCACACACACACACACACACACACACACACACATACACACACTCACACTCAGAGGGTAGTTAGAGATCCCTTGTCTGTCCCAGAAAGGAGAAGCTCTTTTCGAATTCTTTACTCATATGACTGACACTCAATACAAGTTCACTGCTTGAAAACTTCCCCAAATAAAAACTGAAATTGTCACCAAATTGTTAGAACTGTAGATCACATATTCCCCTTCGATGAAAGAATTTTTTTACATAATTAAAATGGAATGAGGACTTTGAAAAGAAAATCTCATGAAACATAACCTTTTCACAATTACTGGGCATTCTCATAGGTTTTATTTTCACCAACAAAAGCCTGTATATATAAGCCAAACTGAAATGAGATGAGATTTGTATATGTCTGTGTGGAATGTGTGAAAGGGGCTGGGTGGGCCTCTAGGGATGGATTTGATGGACTGGAGAAGTCACTGATTCCTTACATAAATCCCTTGGTGCTATTTGAGTTGAGCCAGACTTTCTTGACTCACAATGATGTTTTCAAGGGAGCTATCATTTTGGTGACAGATTTTAATTTTTCTTTTCCATATGGTGAAATTTTACATGTTAAATGGGCACCAAAGTCTTCTCCAGATTTTTTCTTAGAGAACTAGGACAAACAAAATGGAAACAGTTGAAGAAAAAGTTTTAAAAATACCAAAATAAATAGATATCATGTAGTACAATGCAGTGTTAATGAGATTTTTATGGTTCTCATGAGAGTGATTTTTGTACTGAGCAAAAACAGAGATTTACTTTTGTTTAAAAAATAAATACTTAGTTTATTAAAGTTTTAGATGAGAAAAATCTAGTTATTTCTTAAGCTTATACATTTAGCCAAGTGTTATTACTTTATGTCTAGCAAATTAAAGAAAAATCATTTAGAAGGAGTTCCCATTTAAAAAACTTAGTCCAAAAATTTTAAACTACATTTTATGTTTCATTTCCTTTTTAAGTGCTTTTTTCTTTGAAATAAAAAAAATTATCTTGAATATTAATTTTTCTTATAAATCTAACCAACTTAAAAACACTGTGGAACTTAGTATTTTTATATGTTTCAAAACAGTACATAAATTAAGAAAGATTTCTTCTTAAGATCACAAATCTTAATTAGTAACTGAATTATGAGTTTTAATTTTAATTTACAAGGCGGTTGCTATAATAGGCTAAAATTCTTTTTTAAAGTATTCAAAACTTTTTTGCATTCCAAATACTTACTCATTGTTTTAACACAAAAAAATTTCCAAGCGTAGTCTGGATTCTCTTAAACACTTTAATACTCAATCTTAAATCTTCATGTGGTTGAACGATAATTCTATGGAAGACAATTAACATCCAAGGTAACAAGGATGAGTTTGAACCGATTATTTTAGCCAACATCTAGGGACATCAAGAACAGCTCTTCTCCCTGATCCCGAAGAAACTATGTAAGACTAGAAACTGTCTTCTTAGCAATACTTGAAGGAATTAACAACCAGAGCCTTAGAGCCTTTAACAGTCCCTGGAATCTTGTCATCAGCCCTAAACTCTTTCGTATTCACTACGTACTGACTCCATACTTGAAGAGAGTGTAAATAGGACTGCTACACAGCCCACCTCCCTATATTCAGGTTATAAACATCAATTAATTCTGATATCAACCAAACCATCAATCCAGTTAACTTATGTGTATCTCTTTGGCTCAGATGACATGTAAATGTTGAATGATGAACACTCTGGAGCTTGATGGGATTCTGAATTCTCATAAGTCAGTTTCTTTAATACTGGCCCATGTGGACAGTATTCTCTGCTAACACAAACCTATTCTGATATAATTCTGGGCTTCCCTTTGGCCTTTGGACAAGTCATTTTTACCCGTTAGTGACCTTATTTGGGTTTCTGTGAAGGAGGCATCACTACTTGTCACCAACCTCACAGCATTATTAGAATTAATAAATAATGTCCCAGACAATTCTTATCAAGAGAATTCCAACCAAGAATAACATACTGGGACCTATGTTAACAAGCCTCTTGTGAGAGGCTCAAGTCTAATGGGAGGGCAGTGGACAGAGTCTGAGTCATTGTTAAGCCACTTATTAGTGAGTGAACTTGGAAGAGTCCCTTAGTCTCCCTGACTTCTTACCTGGGGATTGCCCCACCTGCTTCATAGGAATGTTATGAGGATCAGAGAGAGAAACGTTGAGTGGACTTGTGATGAGCAGAGTTCTCTATGTTTCTACCAGTGGCGCACTTGTGCATCCTGCATCTCTATGCTGACTTCTCAGAGCACTGGTCCCAATGCTCCAAAAACGTCTGGGAAAACGTGTTCAAGCCTCTGGACTATGGTACCAGAAACATAAATACCATATTAACACATATCAGCAGTCTGCACTTATTTCACTGATGTTTCCAAAAGCTCAGTAACAAAGAATTCTAGTACACATATAATCATACCTATGGTTCATATTTGTCCTCCATGCAATAAGACTGAGGCAACCTTACAGCTCTTAAGCAAATGATGTGAACAAGTGTCTGAGCTAACATCTTGTCTTTGGAAAAAGCAACTCATTTATGCTTATTTTCTATTTTGATCTCTCATTCAAACCAAGGTTTCAGAGAAAAGATCAAACAGAAAATGAAAAATACTAACTCAAATTTAATGTAAAGAACTTTTAGTTTCTAGGACCAATTTTTTTTAAAAAGACTATCTGCACTAAAGAATAACATTGAAGTACTAAAAGACAGGGATGAACAAGAGTAACAAAGGCCAATGGTGAGGAATTTTCAAAGCAAAGTTGAAAGGGGCACAAAAACAGCTGTGTTGAGTGGAAGAGGTCCATGGAGAAGAATCTGGGTGTGCAGCTTGACAGTACTGCTGTCATTATAAAAAAATAAATACAGAATCTATAACTTCATGAAATGATGTTTGTGTTGGGTTGTATTTCTTTGATGACAGCATCATTTGAATACCCCCTAATGAATCACATTTCCTGAAATAAAATAATACCACAAGTAAAAACCTGATGGCTCATCTTTTGTCACGAGGAGATTTTTAGGTATTCCATCTATGCCCTCGAATTGGTGTGGTCTACATGCTTCACAGTCCGAAGTGAGTTTAAGAAGATGGGGTAATGAAATTGCTGAATTCCAATTCCCAGCTTTAATACTAATGTTCAAGAGAGTGAACTTGATTTTTACCAAAAAATCAGAAAAAAATAGATCATATTCTTATAAAATAAAATGATTGCCTTTTGAATTAACAGATTAAAATCAAGCAAATCAGAATTTTAAAATATGAGTATGCAAGTACTCAGAAAGTTTAGGGGACCAATGTTATTGGTTTTCCAGGATTTTTGTAGCAGAAAGTCAGGCATTAAGATGCTGACTAAAAATTTCAATGTGTTACTTAAAAGTAACATAAAAAGGAGAAATTATTCACTCCTTTAGGCATTATTATTCAGGACTTAGAGTACTATATGTTTTGTCTATTTGGGGTCTTACAACTCACAACTTACAAGTACACATAAAAACTGATTAAGGCTCCAAAAAATATAAAAACAATAAAAGAATTAGAAGATAAACCCTTTAAGTAAATATTTAAGAAACTATAGTTACTTAGCTTGTATAAAAAAGGACTGTCTTTATTTATTTGAATGAAGAAGAGTGACTAGAGGGTTCCATTTCCTCCAGGTCTGAAAAAGAGGAAATAAGGAAGAAAGGGAGGTTAGCTATGAGGAAGAACTATCTGCCTCTAAATGTTTTTAAACACCAACTAAGATGACTGCAGGAAGGCATGGGCTAACTTTACCAAGGTCTTTTACTTGCAGGAAGGAAACCATCTATCAAGAGAGTTTATCATATAAAGCCAGGCCGTGTTTTTCCTGAAATCTTTTGCCAACTGAATTTATCCTTAAAAGAAATATGGCTCTTAATTATGCTTCTCCCACTTCTACTTTATATCCCTAAGAAGCTACTTTATACCCAAATAATCTGTGTATCAGAGGATGATTAAAGTTTCATTAGTCATTAATAATCTTAAATGGTCCCCTCTCTCAGGGATGAACAGTCAAAGGAGAAAAAAAAAAAAGTACTAGGAACGAGTCAGAAACAAACTGTTCTCCCTGGAAGGATATTCAGTAAATTTAATCATTTCTAACGCACAGAGCAAGGATTTGATTTCCATTTCCAGAATTCAGTTGTTACTAGGAAGTTGCCTCCTGAATAAACCTTACCAAGGTAGGCATTTTCAAAGGACACAGGGGCAAGTTCAAGAGAAGAAAGACTGGCATCATAATTATGTCATCCAGGCCACAGTCTATTATTTGGGATTATGAATGCCAGCTTGGTATATCAGTGCACTCCACCTACTCATATCATACCAGCCTCCATGGCAGTGTTGAACATATGGCCTTTCAGGGGAAGCTGCCTGCTCCCTCCCCAGTGCTTCCTGTGTCTCCAAAGAACATCATGTTCTTAGAGAAAAAAAAAAAGTCATTCTAAAATTCTAGTACCCCAAACAATTCAGGCTGTGTTTATAAGCCTGACACCAGAACCATTCCAAAACTAATCCAGAACTAACTTACAGTTGGCAGGAGTCTATTTTTATGGAGGTATAATCAGTAACTACCCAGAATATCATTCTCTACAAATACGTCAATGAGTTCATGGATCATACATAATTGGACTGACCAAGAATCACAGTCAGAAAGATTTTGGAAGCATTCTATTGCTCTGTGTGTGTGTGTGTGTGAGCGCGCACACACAGACACTAAGAACTCAGATAACAATAAATGAGTTGTGGGACTACATGGCATGGGGCCAATAGGAGCTTTGTTTGAATGAGGGCTCATATACTGAGTGAGAGACATGGATTTATCTTTAAGACATTAGGCAACAAAGGTCAACACTTGACCTTCCAGAGAGAATACTAGAGGGAACAGATATATACTCTAGTTATAGAGAATCAAGGACCACAAGCTTTGTCTGATACTTACTGGAGGTGGAGGAGGGGGGACAGGAGGTAGGGACAGTTAGGAGAATCAGCAAATAGAAATGATTAGATGTGCTGTCAGTGAACTGATACTTCTCTCCCTGACTCCCAACAGGGAGGTGACAAGTTACAAACTAAAAAAGCCTAACACACAGAAAAAGAGCTATACTTCTAAGGGTGAGATAAAATCTAAGGCTAGGTGAGAAGATGTTATGAAAGACCCATCACTGGTAATAGATCATAACCTCAGTCAAGTGATTGCTGGACAGAAGCTGAAGAACCTTGCCTCAGTGTAACAGGAGAAAGTAACCCAGGGATGAGGTCTGAGCAGGTCAAAGCTTGGTAGTGCAAGATACAATGATGGCCTTGATGAGTTAGCAATGACCTTTCAGAGCACACTTATCACATTCCTGGGTGTTCGTACTCTGCAAAGAAGAAAAATTATTTAACTTGCTATGAAATTTTTCAAATTTACATGAGATTCGAGAAAACTGTGTAATAAATTTCCTGCTATATCTATTGCTCCCATCCCTTGACACACCCTGGATTTTGAAGCAAATCCCAAACATATCATCCTTTCATCTATAAATACTTCAGTATATATCTAAGAAAAATAAGATTTAAAAAAAATTTTAATATTAACATTTAATATTCCATTTTAAAATAATAATAATAATTGAAGAAAGGAATTTTGAGATCAGTGAAATTAAGCTTCCAGTAAATTTCTGGAAAGGACTGGGCCAGATTATGAAATGTGACCACAGTATGACCTTTTTTTATCCCAGGTTGATGGAGCCTGGCAGTGAGAGTAAAAGAAGACTTAGAGGACTCAGGTGTTTGATTTAGGTACCCTGTTCTGAGAATGCATTAGCAGAAATGGAATGAATTTATCTTCAATCAAGAAGAAATAACATCCCTTGGTTTCCTACATGTAAAGGGAAACCAATTTCAGTTTTTGCTTTAGTAGAAAACTTTTTCTATTGGCCCAGTGAGAAATAGAGACTGAGAGATAAGCAAAAACTATATTGCTGTTAGCTATAAAATAATGATAGGTATACCCAGCAGTTATGTTTCTGCATATGAGTGCAATCCTCTGTAATAAGCTGAGTATGAAAGACTAAAAAACAGTGGTCCCAAAGGATCACTTAGCTATGCTCATGTTTCAGGACCTGTCATACCTGGTAAGTCTATGGTTCTATTAGGCAGAATGTAATAAAGTTCAGACCCACAAGAAGTTAACCCAGCTGTATTAGTTGGCTTGGGCCACATAACAAAATATCACAGACTGGGTAACTTAAACACAAAAATTAATTTTCTCACAGTTCTGGAGGCTGGAAGTCCAAGATCACTGTGTTGGCAGGTTGGTTTCTGGTGAGACCACTCTCCTTGGCTTGCAGATGACCACCTTCTCACCCTCACAAGACCCTTTCTCTTTGGATATGCATTCTTGCTGTCTCTTTCTCTTCTAATTAAAGACATCAGTCCTAAGGGATTAGGGCCCCGTCCTTATGACCTCATTTAACCCTAATTACTTCCTTAAAGGTTCTAGGGGTTCTAGAGGGTTGTGGGACCCAATTGCCAAGGTTGGTTCTGGGCTCTATCTCTTACCGTGACCTTGGGGAAATTATTTAGTCTGTCCTTTGTTTCATTTTTATCTATAAAGCAGGGATGATAATAATATTACCTACTTCATTGGGTTGTTTTAAGGATTAAACAAGATAATATATGTATAGCATCTAAAACTGTGCCTGCAGATAATGAGCATGGTATGTATTATGATGTCACCATCATACCATCTTATAGTTATACTTGACAATCTTCAAAGCCTTTTAACATTACATGAAATCAAGTTACTTGGTTTTCACCAATCCCCTGGAAGTAGATAGGAAAATGATAATTATCTTATGGATAAGAAAAACTAAGGCTCAAAGAATCTATTAGGTACCCCAAAGCTATATCTAAAGCTCTGTTTCAAACAGTCCTGTCTCAGTATCGGAAGGGCTTCAGAAGACTAGCCGGGTGGGCCTGCTATAGGCTTTACCATGATTTAAGCAGTTCAGTAATCTTAGAGAAAATACTCTTTCCTTCTGGTGCTGTTTAATAGCCAGTCACTATCACTTAATAGATCCTAGTGGGTACCACCAGTGTGATGGCCACTTATCTACCCCAAGGCTACCATTCTCATTTGTCCTGCTTCACCGCTTTTGCAAGGGCTCTAATTGGCTCCCCCCTCCCTTTTCTAACAGTAGGATTGTGTTACCCTGGAAATAGATTGACTAAAAGACTACAAGAGTCCTCCGTGTTCCAACCAAAGGACTTACATAATTTAAATAATTCTACACATTTTAAAAAATGCAATCACCTTTGTAACTGTAACAGAAGCAAAGTAATTTTAAGCCAGTTTACTCACAGATACCTACTTCCTACTACGTCTGTTTTCCAAACATTTTAAATGTTCTGCTGCTTTTATTCTCATTGCAAAAGGGAATTTTTTCCATTTAATGACTTATTATTAAGGTTTCTTATTCTATATTATTTTAAAAAATTGAACCAAGGGCCTTTGGTCAATAATCTATCCAAATTAAGTGAAGCAAAGACTTTTACCAGAAGTTAAAATGCATACCTGTCCTTAATCATTCAATGCTATAACTGCTCTGGCATATAATATGTTCCTTGGCTTCCTAAGAAAATACTATAGTATAGCAGTGGTAATTGTATCTTTAATGTTTATTGTAAGTTTTTCACTTTACCTCAACAAAATTTCATGAGTTAATAGGCTGGCATTAATTTACACAGCTCTTTGAACATCTTTCAAATATTCATGATGGAAAATTAAGGGGAATTAAAAATATTATCTTGAAGAAATAGTTAGGGTTTCCACTTAATTTAAGTATGCTTACAGTTCCCAGGAATGGCAGAAATGCAATACACTTTTCACCTGAGTTTGCAATTTGACTGAACTATTCATCTCTTAAGCACAACACTGCAGTCATTGGAACTTCAACTTAAGTGCCAGCACACTGGGAAATCCTATAGAACTTGGTGTAGATAGATATCTAGATTTAATGTGCTGCAGGTACAACCTGCAGTGTTGAATCAAGTATGTTTCTGGGATAACCAAATTCTAAACAATCCATTATGGCCAAATCTAATACCAACTCCAGCCAACATGTTTGCTTGAACATTTCTCTTTTCCAATAGGGCTGAGAAAAAGAAAAGAATAAAAATGGAAATCATCAGAAGCTAAAAGACAGATATTGAATATCTGAAGATAGTTTAAGAAAAAAGCCAAAAACCAAATAATAAATGTACTCTTACTTGGAGTCAAATGGGCAATCATATTTTCAGGACAATAAGAGAGAATGAATCATTTTGTAAACATAACCATCTTCCTGAAGGACTTCTCTTTAAAATTCGACAAACAGGAAATGTTGAATTATTAACATGAGCTATTAGCAGCAAGAAACACCAAGGTTATTACCACTTTGATTATGAAGAATCAACTCTAACTCTTCCAAGCTGAAACTTTTTATTAAGAAAATATTTTCTCTGGCTCATACTTTCTGGTCCTATTTAATGGCAGAAGAGCATAGCAAAGTAAATTAGCGGTAAATTAGCTTCCTCCTTAAACAGTATCTCCCAACAAGAATTTCCACGATCATGAGTGTACCATCTTATCTATATGGTTATTTTATCTTTGATGCTGTTTTAAAACCAAGATATCAGGATAATCTCATTAAAATGCTCAGAAACATGTTTGTCATTTTCACAAGCAATGGAAACATTTAGTTTTGTGGAAAACCCACGAGCAGATGCAAATAATGAATATGTATAGCTGGGTTTCATATTTCTTTGTCCTTCACTAAGCCTCTTGGTAATTTTGCTTGAGCTTATGTTTTCTGATTTGAAATATGAAGTAGCTACATTTAACCAAGGAAAACTGAAAACTATAAAACAATGATGAAAGAAATTGAAGAGACACAAATAAATGGAAGATAGCCAATGTTCATGGAAAAGAAGAATATTGTTAAAAATGAACATACTTCCCAAAGCCATAGATAGACTCAATGCAATCCTTATCAAAATTCCATTTTGGAACTGAAGAGTTCCAAAATGGAAAAAGGAAAAAATCCAGTTTTTATCTCTTTCTGTGAAAAATGTCTTTTTACAGAAATAGAAAGAAACCATCCTAAAATTTTTGTGGACCCACAAAAGATCCCAAGTAACCAAAACAATCTTGAGAAAGAAAAACAAAGCTGGAGGCATCACATTTCCTGATTTCAAAGCTATCATAATCAAACAGTATAGTTCTAACATAAAAACAGACACAGTGGAACAGAATCAAGAGCCCAGAAAAAATGCACATATGATCAACTAGAGGGTGTAGAATACTCAATGGGGAAAGAATATTCTTTTCAATAAGCAATGATGGGAAAACTTAATATTCACATGCAAAAGAGGAAACTGGGCCCCTGTCTTAAACCACCCATAAAAATTAACTTGAAATGGATTAAAGACTTAAATGTTAGATCTAAAACCATAAAACTCCCTCGAAGAAAATATAGGCAAAAAAACTCCCTGACATTGGTCTTGGCAATGACTTTTTTGGAGATGATGCCAAAAGCACAAGAAACAAAAGCAAATATAAATAAGTAGGACTACTTAAAACTAAAAAGATTTTGCACAGTGAAAGACACGATCCAAAAAATTAAAAGACAACCTATGAAATGGGAGAAAATATTTGCAAACTATATATCAGAAAATGGGCTAATATCCCAAATACTTCAGGAATTCATACAACTCAATATCAAAGAGACTAGTAACCATTTTTAAAAAGGGCAGAAGGCCTGAATAGACATTTTTCCAAAGACATATAAATGGCTAACAGGTACATAAAAAGATGCTCAGCATCACTAATCAGTTGGGAAATGCAAATTAAAAGCACAATGAGATATCACTTCACATCAGTTGGGATGACTATTATCAAAAAGACAAGTAGCAAGTGTTGCCAAGGATGTAGAAAAAAGAGAACCCTTGTACACTGCTGGTAAAAATGTAAACTGATACAGAGCCACTGTGGAAAATAGTATGGAGTTCCCTCAAAAAATTAAAATAGAACTACCATATGATCAGCAATCCCACTTATGGGTATAAATCTGAAGGAAATAAAATCTCTATGTCAAAGAGATATATGTACCATGCAGTTCACTTCAACATTATCCACAATAGCCAAGACATGGAAACAACTGAGGTGTCCATCAACAGATGAATGGATAAGTAAAATGTCTCTCTCTCTCTCTCTCTCTCTCTCTCTCTCTCTCTCACACACACACACACACACACACACGCAATGAAATATTATTAGCTATAAAAAGTAGAAAACCCTGCCACTTGATGGTATTATGCTAAGTGAAATAAGTCAGACAGAGAAAGACAAATACTGGATGATCTCACTTATATGTGGAATCTTAAAAAAAAATATCTGAACTTAGAGGAACATAAAGTAGAACAGTGGTTACCCAGAGCAAGGGGGAAAGAGAAATTGAGGGATGTTGGTCAAAGAGGACAAACTTCTAGTTATGAGATGAGTATGTTCTGGGCATCTAATATACAGCACGGTGACTATGGTTAACAATACTGTACTATATACTTGAAAGTTGCAGAGAGTAGATCTGTAGATCTTAAATGTTCTCACTACAAGAAGAAACATAGTAGTTATATGAGGTGATGCAACCTTATTGTAGTAATCATTTCACAATATACATGTGTATCAGATCATTATGTTGTACTTAACCTTACACAATGTTATATGTCAATTATTATATCTCAATAAAGCTGGGTGGAAAAAAAAGTTGTTTTTCAAGAGGTATGTATTTCTTTGCTAAAGATGGATCCCAGGGGCCTAGGTGGTGGTTTATATTGAAGTTAATTCCAGCAGAGAAATAGAAGAGTGAGACAGGAAGAAGAAAGCAGGTAACAAAGGATTTTTTACAAAGCAAGTTTCCACTGTTGGTAACTAGAGGTTAATCCTTCTAGAAAAGACTGTGAGCTGATGTAAAATACACGCCTTGAATTTCTCTCACCTGAAGGTGATGGAGCTGGGTTATTTGTATACCAGTCCGTCAGTCACCAACAGAAGGCTGTTTCCCGGCAAGACATTAATTAATTCTCAACCCTTCCCAGTCTAGCCTGTGGCAGCAAAGTGAGCTCTAGAATGCAGAAAAAGCCCCGAGGCAGAGAAATGCATTTGAATTTGGTCAGACTGCACTGAACAGGTAAAGGTGAGGGGATCTGGGGAGAATACCAACGTGTCTAATCAAGTGCCTCTTTTTTTTCCCTTTTAAAGTTTTTTTTTAATTGAAGTATGTTTGATATACATTATGTATATAAATTACCAGTGTACAGTAGAGTGATTCACAAATTTTTAAAGGCTGTACTCCATTTACAATTACCATAAAACATTGGCTCTATTCCCCACATGGTACAAAATATCCTTGTAGTTTGCTTTATACCTAATAATTTGGACCTCATAATCCCCTACCCCTATATTGCCCCTTCCCCCTTCCCTCTCCCCACTGGTAACCACTAGTTTTTTTCTCTGTATCTGTGAGTCTGCTTCTTTTTCGTTCTGTTCACTAGTTTGTTGTATTTTTTAGATTTAACATGTAAGTGATATCATAGGAGGGCATTATGCGAAGTGAAATAATCTAGTGCCTTTTCTCATTCACACCTTTGAAATCATTCTCTGGCTATGTCTCTCTAGAGAGAGTCACTCCAGTTTCTTCAGATTATGACATTTGGTGTCACTCAATGCCTCACGGAAAGGCTAGTTTTTTTGCTTTAAAGTTTGACATAAACTAATAGATAATCTAAAACGGCACTTTGTAAGTAGAGATAGGAGAAGCCTCAGATCAGAATCACAAATAAGATTTTCCAAACCACATGCTACCCCTCACAACCCTGTTCTGAAAGTAATTTGCACCCTCTCTACCTGGGGAAACAATGCTCCGTGTTAAATAAAAGAAGTTGTTGCATACGTTAGGCAGGTTTAGTTAGAAAGAAAATAAAAATTGTTAAAGGGCTCAAATGTAAACAGTCTCACAGCTCTATCCTTAGTGCTGAGCAGGGAGCATGATTTTTGAGTCATTTCAATTCTATTATAATAACCTTGACATTGTAACAAGTTTCAACTAAAGTAGACATTCTGCTCATTAGTATGGCATAAGCTACCATTCTAAGCAAATTTTTTCTTCATCAAAAGAAATACTTTATTATATATAAATGGAGCAAGGTTGATAGCCTACATATAAAGCCATGATTTATTTCCAGAGAAATAAGTATAGTTCTGAGGGCAATAGTCAATAATTAAAGGACATAAGCAACTTAGTTTGGCATTTTGTTTCCATGGTGTTGTCATGGTCTTGAAAACTCTAAAGTCCAAGCATCGGATACAGAAAAACACAACAATTCCTAGTATTAAGTTAAAATTTTACTCCACTTTCTGTATTGAACTTCCTAAAATACTCATTTGGTTCTATGTCTATTCAACAGGGGTAAGGGTGTTTGTTAAATGTTTTAAATTTTACTTTCTGACAAGCACATGCATAAATAAACAGGCACATCAAAGACTCATATCCAGCCAAGTGCAAATGTTCTGCTATTCACTGCAGAGAAATGACTTTAAGTGGGAGATCAGATGGCTGTAAGTCCAAAAAATAAGACAAGATGGGGGAACAGAAAAAATCAGTTTTAAAATGCTTCTATTACTGAGCCATTCAGTACCTAGAATTAAGCAGAATTATCAAAAACTTCTACACTCTCACTTTTAATGGGATAGATTATACTAGAAATTCTTGCCTAAAAATATCCTTCCTTGGGACAGACAAGCAATCATTCTGGCAGAAAGTCATGGTGATGGCAGATGACATCCTGCTGCCCAAGACACCAGGCTCCCATTCCGTGCGAACTTTGAAGAAGTCAGTGCTTTCCAGTTATAAAATTTCACTGGGAGAGTTCCATCATGCCAGATATAGAAACATCTTGGGAAATCCTAGTCTCAAAAGACTTTCTAGTGTATTATTTTTATTTTTGGCTACTCTTAAAACAAACTAGGGAAAAATAATATTATGGTAAGGAAAAGGAGAAATAAAGTGATTATTAGGATAAATTTAGGTTCAGTGCAGACTTTTTCTTCATCAATAAAAGCACCATCAATCAATATGAGTAGATAATTTCATAAGGCATATATGTGTGTGTGTGTGTATAAACAAAGATGCCTTCTTGCATACAAAGTTTGCATATAACAATTTTACCAGCTAAAATTATTTGTCCTATCATGTATTCATTCTCTATCGCTATTGTAACAAATTGCCACAAATTTCATGGCTTAAAACAACAAATTTATGGTATAGGTTATAAGAAGTCCAAAATCAATCTCACTTGGCTAAAATCAAGGTGTCACAGGACTGATTTCCTTCTGGAGGTTTTAGGGGAGAATTTGTTCCTCCATCTTCAAAGTCAGAGGGGAGCATCTTCCAGTCTTTCTCTCTAACTCTGACATAACTTGACTGCAGTCCTGTATTTACTCTTGTGACAACATACTGATAATCCAGTAAAATCTTCTCATCTCAAAATTTTTAATTTAATGACATTCACAAAGTCCCTTTTGCTATGTCACTTAACATGTTCTTCTCAGGTTCCAAAAATTAGGACGTGGCCATCTTTGGAGGAACCATTATTCTGTCTACCACACACAGATGCTACAAAGAGGAAAGGAATTAAGTCAATGTTTAAACAGCCACTATTCCTGCTCTGGTAACCAAAGGACTCAAAATGTAAAATAGAAATAGTAATAACAACAATAGTAATTGTCATTTATAAAGTAGCTAATAGACTGCAGTCATTTTACAATGTCTTATCATTACCAAACCATCTTAGAGTAATTATAACACTCTTCTCACAGGTGAAAACCTGAAGTTCAGTGAAGCATCACAGATCTAGTAACTTTAG
The DNA here is from genome assembly GCF_009834535.1 of Camelus ferus. Lineage (NCBI taxonomy): Eukaryota > Metazoa > Chordata > Mammalia > Artiodactyla > Camelidae > Camelus > Camelus ferus. Next base: position 37,816,331 of record NC_045698.1, on the reverse strand, counting down.
GCTAGGATTTTAAAGTAAACCAGACCACACTTTAGTCTGAGTCTTTTCAGCTCCTAAGTCAGGCTCCTTTCCGCAGTTCCTGGTGTGTTTATATGCAGTTTTTTACTCTACAATGACATGGCAGAGAGGATCATAGCCTGCCTTTTCACTGTGTGGATAAAGAACTTGTCAGAAGGCATTGCTCATATCTATTATGAAATGCTGTTTTGACTTCATAGCTGCAGTCTACTCTCCAACCCTGCACTGCCTGGAAATGGCCATGATTTGTATGCCTTCTCTAACAATGTCCCTGTTTCTAATGTGAATGGAGAGGCACAGGGAAGCCATGTTGAACATAGGGAAGGCATAGTTTGCTCTTAATGGACCTGAAATGTAGGTCACATGTCCAAAATATGAGCTAGTCCACACTTAAACTTAAGGAAGACTAGTACATGCAAATATTCATTCACATAAAAGCTCTGAGTTTTGGATCTGAGAGCCTGATTTTAAGTCTTGCCTTTGTCACTTTGTCATTCAATTTCTTTTTGACTCTGGGTGAAGTCCTAATTTTTCAAGTGAGGGTATATTATTATAGTGAAGGTTAAATGAATGTAGGTTTTGAAACTACAAATCTGAACAGGCTACCTCTCTAATTAAATTATTTTGACGGTTCCCTCTTGTTCTTGGGATAAACAATCTTTTGTGTGGCCCATGAAGGGCCTGAACAAAATGACCCAGGCTCCCACACACTATCTCCTAGTGCCCCATTGACCCTCTTTCTATTCCTCCAATATCTCATGCTCTTTCCCACCTCAGGTATATTACACAGGCTGTCTCTTCTGCCTGGTATTATCTTCCACCATAATGGACCTGGTCAACCCCTGTATATACTTCAGATTTCAGCACAAATAATACTTCTCTCTGTTTTCCACTGGGCCATGCATCCTCCCCCCTCAAGTCCTAGAACACCACCCCTTGACCTTTTTGTTCATTACTGATCATCCTTAAAAATTCATCTCACAAGTCACCTCCACGGAAAGCCTTCCTTCACCACCACTCCTCTGGACTGGTTAGATCTCCCTATTCTATTTTCTCCTAGCACACTGTGATCCTCTTTAATAGTCCTTATCACAGTTCTACTAAATGGACACCAACTTGTGTGATATCCAATTCTCCCACTAGAATGAATGTCCTTGTGTGTCCAATCCCTCCACTAAATGAATGTTCCTCAAGTGAGAAGGTGCATTTAGTAGTAGTTGTTTGCCCAGCATAATGCTTAGGCAAGTACTGAGGCCCTCATTTAATGACCCTGAGTGGATGTTGCATGTAAATACTTATCCCTGTTCTGACCAGGCTAAGTGCTCAATTTATCACATCTTTTAGAATAATAGATCTTTCTATAAAAGCACAATCAACAGAAATCCTTATGTATTAGTCTTTCAATTATTTATCGTGAATAATACATCTCAAGCACTTACTCTGAGCAAGACACCACACTCAGAATAGCATTAGATGAAAAACTAAATGAGAAGCAGTCCCACCTCCTGGGAGCTTATCAGGAGTGAAAAGATAATGAGTAAGTAAATAGCTTTAATCCAAGGTAAAGTTTGTGAAGAATCACCACACAGGTCCAAAATTTACCCCCAAATTTCTGTCTTCAAAATTTCCAAAAAGTACAAAGCCTTCAAAGAAAGAAAATACCTGACTTGGGGATGGGAAAGGCTTAATGGAAGACATGGATTTTGGTGGCTAGATAGAAATCTTAGGAAGCAAAGCAAGCATGAATGTAAGTAGCATACTTCAGGAAAAGAGATGAACATGAGCAAGGTAGAGAGGAATATATGATTTATAATACAGCGTAGGTAAACTCTGTTCATCTCTCAGGTGACTGTTTACCTAAGCGTCCAAAATTTGCTGATAGATCATTTATTAGAATGAGTCTGCCATGCAGACATAAAAATTATCACCCTATTAAAATAAATTTATTAAAATCAGTGTACCTAGAGTCCGAGCATATACATGCAGTATCCTTAGACAAATCAATGCTTAACATTTCACCTCTAATGCACAAGGAATTATATTCAATATCTTGTAATAACCTCTCATGAAAAAGAATATGAAAACAAATATATGTATATATACATGCATGACTGGGACATTATGCTGTATACCAGAAATTGACATACTGTAACTGACTATACTTCAATAATTAAAAAAAAAAAAAAGAAACCAAAAAAAAAAAAAATCAGTGCTTAACATTTCACCTTTAATTCATAGAGTACCTCAAATATTTCTGACATCTTCTAAAGAGAGAAGAATCCAGAAAATGTATGTCCCTTCCATCTGGGTAGCTTTAGGTTTTGTGGTGAATTAAATATGAGCACAAAATTCTTTGAGACTCTTCTCACTGAATTCTGAAGTCCAAATCTCTGGCCCTTAAATCTAGATTGGCTCTGTGACTGCCTTTAGTCAAAGAATATGGCAAAAGAGATGCTGTGTCAGTTTCCCAGCCAGGCCTTAGGAGACTGGCAACTTCCACTTCTTGCTTCCTGGAATGCTCACTCTAGGGAAGGCCAGCCACTGTGGAGGAAATCCAGCTGCTGAGACTGTCACATTGTGAGGAAGTTGGAGCTGGACATTTTGAGAGTCGGCATGGGGAGAGAAGACCAACCAAAGCCAGACATTCTAGCCATCCCAGGCCAGGTTCTAGACATGTGAGTGAAAAAAAGCCATCCTGGATGTGGAGAAGGACCAAGGAACTCAGATCACAGCCTGATCTGAGGCCACAGATAAAGTGCCCTACCCTTCCAGCCCGCTGAGCCACCCAGCAGAGGGCTGGCTATCATGGGGTGGGGGCAGAGGAGAGGAACCACCCCTGCTGTGCCTACCTGACTTCCTGACCTATGAAACTGTGTGCATGAGAAAATGATTTCCATCCTCACTGCCACGTTTCAGGGATACTTTGTACACAGCAATAGATAACCAGAGATGATATTTTCACTGGGATTAGCTGTAAGATAATTTTTTTTTTTTTACAAATGCACTTGCCCTTACTTCTCAAAGTAGTAGTATTCAAAGCTGTCACTTTGGAAGAATATTTACTTATTTTATAAATTTTCCATGCTGAAAATATTTTTGAAATTTTATTCACAGAAGCATTTTATGAGCCAAGAGAAAAAGAGAGGGAGAAGTAGGATGAGGAGAAGAAGGGAGGGAAGGAAGGAAGGAAGGAAGGAAGGAAGGAAGGAAGGAAGGAAGGAAGGAAAGAATATTAATGCTTGCTTATTTGATAATCACATCTCAGTTGGAGCTCAAGTAAAGCAATTAACCATATTCTCTAGACTTAGCTCTGGACAGCTTTTCCTTTTTCCTTTTTTCTGACTGCCTCACAATTTCAAAACCAGTCCTCAAAGATGGAAGAGTTGTCACCCCTGAAAAACGCTAAAAAGAAAGTGCCAGGTGCTCTCAAGGCAATTCAAAGGGATGAGTTGTTGAAACTTTTGGCTCCTTTTCAGGATGCTCAGCATCGCCAAGGTGTCTGTTTTAAAGGACATGGACTCATGTGGAGGCATATGATCCACGAGATTAAAAAAAAAAATCAATACCATTATAAAGGGGCCACTAGAGCCGAACACAACATAACCAGTACAACAGTAAATTAATTTGCTGAACTTGTTCCTTTTGCAATGTCAAGAAGTCAGTGTCACCATGTAGCTAATTTACCTGCTTATATTTATCCCGAATCTCTTCCGCTATTTGTTGAAAGAGAATACTTAATTCCACAGAGTGACGTTGGTAGAAATGGTCCTGTCCCTACTATGTGCTTTTGTGTTTTTATTTGTAAAAAGAGAATTATAAAACTCACTGAAAAAGTCTAATCAGTAGAAATGATGAATGTTTTCAAACTAGCAAGTGCATATTTGGTACATAGCAGGCTGTGAATCTCATATATTCCTGCAAATTAAAAACCAGCCGTGCACACCTCTTATTATTGTGCTTCTTTTTTGCTTGTTTTTGTTTTTGATTTAAGAAGGAGCCGTAACTACTTTCTAAAAGGCTTCATCTCTTTTACCAGGACACATATAAGATGAAGCCTCATTCAAACATCAAGGAACTAATTCTAAACTTAGAAAAATATTTCAGGTAAAGAGAAATAAAGTCAACTATTATATAGTTTGCCCAAAGAGAGTTAAATGCAGCATAATTTACATGGTGCCTTGTTTGACAGTAGAAAGAAAAGAGAGATAGGATATGAAAACAACACTATTGGCATGATAAATCAGGCAATAACGTTTAGACTACAGGACAATGGTGCTGTGATAAAGTACAGTCATTACTTGGTATTATGAAAATGGGTTTGGGGTAATTTTCTTTCTATACCAACATTATGATCATGTTCTAAGCAAGTAAATGAACCACTATCAGACATTTCGAGTGCTACCTCCTATTAGGCAGGATAAACCAAACTTATCTCCTTTATATTCTTCCCCAGTACCTGACTGAAAGCTCTGAACTCAACAAATTCTGTCTCCTCCAGAATTTTAAGTAGCAATAAGCACTTCAGATATTTTCACCAAAGGACACGTACGGGCTCTTATGGTATGAAATCCTCCAGGCAGCTGCAGAAAACCTCATATTTTTAAAAAGTAGAAAATTTAGAAGATGAACACAAGGGGATCGCCAAGAGTCGAGCTTCAGGAATACCACCTACAAGACTCAAGAAGAGTCTCAGTGCGCATTCAACAGTCCCCCTGTCTTCTATTGGGAGAAGAATACCTGAAGTCTGGATAACAGATGCTGCCCACCCTAGGATGCCAACAATAATTGACCACCATGGGAACTGTCCAAGTGATGGGCCATCCTGTATTATTAATGTCATTCTCCTTTTCTAACAGGCAACTCATTGAAAACAAAGCAATTTCTTCAAGACTACAGATTTTAAATTCTGTATTGGCAGTTGTATGGCACAGAACTCCAGGAGAGCATTTGCATAGGGCAGCTGGCAATGAAAATGAGGAATTCTGCTATCTTGTGTGGTCGATAAAAACGTGTACAACATGTGCTTTCTGCTGGCCAGAAGCTTCCCCAAAATATCAGTCAGAAATTTCATAGTTGCTGTAAAGGAATTACCATATTCTAAACCAGATGTAGGAGTAGCCTTCAAACCAACATTACAAGCATTACAGTTTGTACAAGCATTACAGTTTGGAAATCTGATAGAGAAAAAAAAAGAATAAAAACCAAATACTTCTTAATCTTCATCATCACAAGCCATACCCACAACTCCCAGAGACCTGAATATGAAACACATACTATATTCAACACTCTCAAGGATAGTGAAACTATATCACAGTTTCTCATGTTATCACATGTTGTTTGTTAGCACTTTCACCATTTCATTACCTTTTAAGGTGAATATTTTTACAATTGATGTCATTGTATTTTACCTCCAGGTTTTCACCTTTAGGGCTAAGAAATAAAAGACTCAACTTGAAAAAGAAATTTTGGCAACACTGAGCTTCCTTCCCAACACGGCACCCATCAGCGGAACAGAGTATCAGCCCCAAAGGGCAGTGGAGAATGGATATCCTGTCTTCACCAACAGGACATTCACTGCCTGGTTCACTCCTTTATGCTGCCTACCTGGCCCTGAAGGCATCTGGGGCCCTGACTCACACACTCTCCACTGCTGCTGATGCAAAGAATCAAACGAATTTCCAGATTCTTTGGAACCTTTGTGTTTTCATTGTTTCTAAAGTAAACTACAAATTAGTACCAGCAGAACAAATTTACAGATTTAACAAAAAGAATTGAAAACAGTTAAGGACGAGCAATCAAAGAAACAAACAAAAGTACAATACAACCACATAGCATGATTGAATTAGCAAAAACAAGCTCCCTGCCTTATCTTTAGTGAAAATAGTACATTCATATACTGCTAATGTCAGTGTATTTTGGAATAATCATTTGGAAAGCAATTTTACATCACAAGAAAAGTTGATTTATTAATTCACTCATTCAAAAATTTGTTGTTGTTGCTTTTTAATTACAACAGGCCAGGTGTAGGGACTACAAAGAGAATTAGGAAATAATTGTCAATCAGAAGCAACAAACATGGATAATGAGATAAAATACACAAAAAAAGTATACACAAGAGGTTCTGGGGAATTGGGAAAAGCTGTACAGAAAAGGTGATATTTGGGGCTGGGTTGTGTATTATTCATTCATTCATTTATGCATTCATTCAGCAAGTATTTATTGAGTTCCTTCTGTATGTGAGGAGCTGTTGTAAGCACCAAAGACTCACCAGTGAACACAGACAAAAATCCCTGCTCCCATGAAGATGAACTTCCAGACATAGAGACAAACAATAAACAATGTAAATAAGCAACACATATAATAGGTTGATAATAAGGGTTAAGGGAAAAGGTAAAAAAGGGTGAGAAGAACAGAGGAGGGTTGACATTTCAGGTAGGGTGCCTAGGGAAGGCCTCATATGAAGGCCACATTTGATCAAAAGTCTAAGGGAAGTGAAGGGTTGAGCCACACAGATCTATCTGGGCAGAACTTTCCTGGTCAAACTGCCTGTGTGTGTGAAGGCTCTGAGGGGAGAAAGTGCTTGTGAGGCAGAGCAGGCACACCTGCTGGCTGGAAGGAATGAACGAAGTGGGGTCAGAAGGACATGTGGGCTTGCGGGTGATGGGCAGCCAGGCTATGTAGGTCAGATAAGCTCTGACTTTTTCTTTGAGTGGGATGTCTGGTCACTGGAGGGTCTGAGCAGAGTGACAGGTCATGTTTATCTATTGATCAGTTTTCTCTGCTCTGCTCAGAAAAAAGGCGGACTGGAAATAGGGAGCATGGTTAGAGTATCAACTAGGAGACAGATGATAATGGTTTTGACAAGGGTGGAAACAGTGAAGGAGAGGATAAATAGTCATATTCAGGGTATATCTTCAAAGCAATGCTGACAGAATTTGCCAATGGTGGTGCGGTCAGGGTTCCTCAAGACCACTCCCTGTTTCTATGATTTGTTAGGATGCACAGGACTCAGTAGATAGTTGTACTTGCAGCTGTGATTTCTTTTTATTTTATTTCTTTTATTTACAGAACTAAATCAGTAAAAGGAAAAGGCACATGAGGAGAAGAATGAAGGAAACCAGGTGCAAGCTTCCAAGAGTCTTCTCCACATAGACTCACACAGAATGTGCTTAATTCTTCCAACACTGAATTGTGACAACGTGTGTGAAATGTTGTCCATCAGGAAGTTCATTAGAGACTCAGTGCCCAGAGTTTTTATTGGGATCTGGCCACAAAGGTACTCTCTGCCTAACCTGTACAAAAATTCCAGACTCCCAGAAAAAAGCAAGTGGCCAATATGAACATTGTTTGTACAAACAATTTAGGTACAACAAACCACTCCTATCAGTGAGGTTATGGTGGGAGCCAACCAGAAATTCATATTCCTGACACCAGCCAAGGTCTAACCACGCCAGCTGCCCTTTTTAAGGATAGCAGTCTTGGGCCCGCTTTGTCATCTCTTTTCTGCACAGATAGAATATGAGATATGAGATAAACAGCTGTTCAGGAAGAGAAATGGAGAGCATGAGGGTATTCTAGACAGTAAGAAATGTGATGGAGAAGAAGAGAAAAACGTGGTATCTCATTCTTCACTTACATGTATGTAATAAAACACCTTGCAGTATAACAGTGATTCCAGCAGACAGGTCCCTCTCCTTTTGGAACTTATTTGCATTGTAATAGGAGAGCCAGATACTAATCAAATGAGCCTTACATCTGTCATTACCTTACTGACCTAGAAGCAGTCAGCCCTAGGTCAGCAGTCAGAGCAAATAGCATAGGAGGAAAGACCCTGGGGTGGCAAGTTAACACACTCTTAGTCTACACCTAAAAGAAGGCCAGTGAACAAGAGAATGATGAACAGGAGAATGGGCTTGGACGGGAGTTGTCCACACTTCCTGAGGCCCAATTTTGCCAATTATTGATTAACTATCTATTTACTGACATCTCTGCCAAGGACTGGCCCTGCTTCATGCATGCACTCAATAAATATACATTGAGCATTTACTAATGTCAGTTATGTGCTTGGGAACAATAACAGTTCCTGACAGCAGGGTGCTCACAGTCCAAGGGAGGAGACATAGTCACTTGGCCTTTCTGTCTTCTCATAGGTTTGCCCTTCCTCCCCAGTCTCATGTCCCAACTAAATCTCCCTCAAACCTAGATTACCACGGGATCCTCTCAGTGATTTTCACTCTCCTAATTCACTCTGCAGTCTAAAATCAGATTAGGTTTCTTAAAATATGATTCCAAAATGATGTCTAATACTTAAGAATTTTTAATATTTTTCCTATTTCTCAGATTATATTCCACTATCAGAAAATTTTTTTAAAAACTAGCATTTAAGACCCTTCTACATGTGTACACACACACACACACACACACACACACACACACTAAACCTCCCACAATGAGTTTGCTCATTTTTATCATGCCTTCTAATCACATTCTTCCCACCAGAAAAAAAACTTTTCTTGAATCCATTCAGGTGGTCCTAAGTATTTTGTGGATATCTCTTGTGCCACATTCTCTACAGATCATTAACTATTTGGTCTACCCTACACTACCCTTCTCCTTTCTACAACATATAAAATCTGCAGAACACAGGCAGATCTTTCTCTTCACTCTTCTCTTTGGTGATGTGGATGAAGCACATATATCCAACCATGCCATAAGTTGTCTGAGGATAGGGATATTGTGCTTTCTAAATTCTAGATTTAGAATCATGCTGGGACATGGTAGGCCACTGAATCAGATTTATTGACTTGATTCTTTGACTTTTCTATCCAAACTTTCAGCCTAGATCCCTACCTTATTCATATGTATTAGTTAGCTATTGCTGCATAACATATTACCCCTCAAAATACTGGCTCAAAATAACGAGAAAAAATTATTAGCTCTCAAACCTTTTGTGAGTCAGGAATTTGGGAATAGCTTAACTAGGTGATTCTGGCTCAGGGTCTTTCTTGAGAATGCAATCAAGATGTTGGCAGAAGTTTTTAATCTGAAGGCTTAACTGAGGTTGGAGAATCTGCTTGCAACAGGAGGTATTCATTTGGCTGGCAAGTTGGAGCTGGTTAATAGCAGGAGACCTAACTTCCTCTCCTCCTGGGATTTTCATGGGGCTACTTGTATGTTCTTATCCCAGGGCATCTGGCTTCATCCAGAGCAAGTAATGCAGAGAGTACAAGACAGAAGCTTTCATGGATTTGTGACCTAACCATGCAGAAGTCAGTGTCACCTCCATAATATCCTACCTGTCACAATATTCAATGTAGAAAAATATTACACAAGGGCATGGATACCAGGAAGCAAGAGTTACTGGAGGCCATCTTGGAGACTGGTTACCACACCATATATGATTAAACTTCACTGCATAAGGTTTCTTTTCTGTGCAAAAGTGCATGACTTTAAGCAAGCAGAATCTGAAGCCAAGTAAGAATATTAACAAAATGAACAATGACTTCAAGCTTTTACATAAGGTATTATCACTCTTCAAAAGTATGTGTTTACATTGAAAGCACATTAGATATTCAGGATAACCTCCACTCCATGGTATTAAGTAGAAATTGTAAGCACTCTTATTTTCCATCTCTTAGTCTAAAGCCTCAATTTCTTAATAAAAAAGATAACTTCAACCGCTTAGCATTACACAAACATCTCTTCTTTCTCTTGTCCTCCACAGATCCTCACAATGTCCACTCCTTTCCTCGACCCTTTAACTTCAGTCCTAACTTTCCAGCTCCAAAGAACAGCCTGTCTTATGTGCAGGCAGGGCAAGTAGCCTGTGTGGAGTTAATGAAACTCAAAACCTCCTTCCCCCACTGAAATAGTTTCTCCACCTGCTCACTAATGCCTAACATTTTGCAATGAACAGATCCTGATTTTTTTTCCCTGACATGTGGTTTCTTGCCTCCAGTTAAAAATACCAATACTCTTGGTAAAAGGAATATATTACAATTTTAACAGCTGTCTGCTCATTAGTATGAGTTTTTCGGCATATATCTCCTGAAAACAAGATTTTGGAAGCGGGAAGAAGAAAAAGAACACTTGTGGGAGGCAATCCTTCAAAGGGCAAAGTCAGGGTAGAGAAAGGGGAAACCTCATGGAACGGAAGGATATACTTCCTCATAATTTTGTCCAGGGTCAACTCTTCTGAGACTTTAGCAGGGATAGAAAAGGAAGGACCTCTAACCTCAGCTTCGAACCAACCAAGCTCACTATATTAAACCATATTTCTTCTGGAAGCCATCTGCCAAAGGCCATCAAAATGAGGAAATGGGGATCATCCCTTTAAAAGAAAAAGAAATGACTGATGATCATAAGCCAAAAAGATGACAGTGCAGAGCTGGGAATGCACTACTTGCCGGGTGGCTGGCTTGTGAAATCTTGAGCTAAAGCCTGTTTATTTTAACAATGACTTTGGTCTGTAAGCTCTTAGCCCTGTTATTTATTCATAACCTTGCAGGGGTCTTGGATTCCTAATTTGCAAGTATAAAAATGAGAAGCAATTTGCACATGCCAGGTGTCTGGACAAATGCTCTCTATTATCTGCACAAACCAGATGCTCAATGATTTGAACCAAGTCGAACAGAACACACACTGTTCATTTGCAAGCTGGCCTCACACTCCTACAGAAACCCTGGGTTTTGTAAAGACTGTTCTGTAGCTTTTATCGGTTACAGAAAAACCATTGTCGAAAAAATAACGACTTCTCTAGCTGATGTGCTGCTGGCTCTAATGGTGTCCAGTAGAATTTAACGGCCTCAGACCTTTCTTATGATGCTTAACATATGCCCCCAGTAAGACAGACTTAGAATATAGACACTAAAGCCAGGTTTACCCACTGCATCAAAACAGACCTTTTCTATTTCATTTGAACTGATTGCCAGAAGAAAGAGAGCTAGCACTTATTAACACACCGACCAGAGACCAAGCATCCAGTGAGGAGCTCAAGGCACATTATTTCATTTCTACAACTGATTGGGTCATAAAATACCCAATCTGATTTGATCATGAGATTCAATTTTTTTCTACTAAACCAAATTAGACTGTGTTTGGCTTATGTTTTTACTTAGAAGAATAGGCTGTTCTGACAGCAGAAATTGAAACAGAATTCAGTTCTCCTATGATGAATGCATTCATAGCCTTACCTTTTTTGCAGCGCATTTGTGCTCTCATGCTCATCCACGAGAAGTGCCTACGGGCCTAGATCTCTGTGCAGGGCAAGGGATGCTGTAAAGTTGTGAAGGAACACGAGGCCGAGCAAGCCTGGAAAAGAAAGATCAAAGCTGGGTTCAACTCTGTGTAAGAGCGGTCCCCTAGACAGCACACAAGCAGTCACCTCCAGCATGGAGAAGAGAGTCCACCATCGGGCAAAGCTACGGATAACAGCAATTCTCAGAATCTGGAAGGGGTGCTCAGATGGGTATCAGGAGGTCTAAGCAGGACAGGAAGGCACAAGAGAAACTTGCTAAGAGTGTTCAGACCATATCCCGGTACACTGAGGTCTGGGCCAGACTAGAGGAGCCATGTGGAGAGGTAGGAGTCAGAAATACCCTGTGCCAGACACACAAAACACACTTATGGTTCCCGGAGGGTAAAGAGGGGGATGCAGGGATAAATTGGGAGTTTGCGATTTGTAGATATTAACTACTATATATAAAATACTAAACAACAAGGTCCTATTGTATAGCACAGGGAACTAGATTCAGTATCTTACAATAATCTATAATGAAAAATATATGAAAAGGAATATTTATGTATGTATAACTGAATCACTATGCTCTACACCAGAAATTAACACAACATTGTAAACCAACTATACTTCAATTAAAAAAAAAAAAAAAAAAAAAAAAAAAGAAATCCCTTGTGCTGGAGGATAAGGATCAAAGCATAAACCAGGAGCAGAAATCACCAAAGACACAAGTGATGTATCAGGACAGCCTCCATCACCCAGATAACACTAACGTGCCTGCATCTCTGTTCAAACAAGTTATGCTCTGGAAAGAATGACATGCACCTTCATCACCTCAGAGCCTGAAAATGGAGCGTGTCTAGGAGGTCTGTAGCAGATGGAAGAAACTTTAAAGAGGGATGTTTCCTAATGGTAAATACCATTCACTAGCACAGAGTTCTCCCGAGGTTGAAGAGAAGCATTCTGCGAGTACATTCTAGGTAGGCCAACGTATTGATGCCCTTCCTGGACACGTCTGGCAAACAACTGCTTACACCTGTGTCATATTACAATTTTATGTCAATGCTGGAACATATACTGCTCCAGACCAGAGCTTCTCAAATGTTAATATGCACAGAAATCATCTGAAGTTCTTGATAGAATCCAGATCCCGATTCAGTAGGTCTCAAAATCCTCAAATCAATAAACTCTCAAGTGATGCAGAGATGTTGCTAGTCCTTGGACCACACTTTAAGTAGTAAGGCCCTACTTTAAAGATAGGGGCCTTATTTTTGTTTTCTATCAACAACTGTACACATACAAATTCAATAACGAGCTGCACAAAACTGGCATCTGAAAGAACACAGATCTTTATTTTCTTGATGATTTATATATTTGGCTAATTTTTTCCATTAAAATCCTAACTTAAGGATTCCTTCATATTGCAGGCAATTTTTTTTTTTTTTTGCTTATTCTGGTCACATCTTCAGGATGGCAAAGTCCGTGTAATTCTAAGCTACGCAAGATGGCTAAGAACGTGGATTCTAGAACCAGACTGATTCCTCCACTGCTAGCTGTGTGACCTTGGGCAGACTACTTAACCTCTCTGAGTCTTAAAGAGAAAATTAAGATAATAATAGTACTTCAAAGGGATGTCTTGAAATGTGTCATGTTTAAATGCATTTACAACAGTGCATGGTACATGGCAATTAGTAGTTGTTAAATGAAAACTAATACATAAATACATACAAAACTTAAAACTTCGTATTTTATAAAATCTACCACTTAAATAGCATGATTTCATGCACTATATATGATCCTTTAAAAACCGTATAAAGGATTTTTCCTTGTCCATTTGACATATTAGAAAATGAACATATTAGAACAGAGAGGTATAACAAGTGACCTTCAACCCTGGACCCAAGATTATTTGAAATCTTCAGAGGAGAGAATAAGACAGAACTTAACTACACACTGACAGAGAATCAGTGTCCCACATGGACTAGCATTAAAGGTGGAATAATTTAGACCTCGATTAATTTCCTGATTAATTGTCTGACTTGACTAATGACTCTGAACTGACTGTCTTGTAGGGTCCATAGGGAGATACCACATCCTTCTAGGAAGAAGGGAGGTTTCTCCTAAATTGAACAGATGCTGCCACTCTTAATAATCCTAAAAAATAGGAACCTAGAACAGAAACTGAAGACTATGGAGGCAGGTTTTAAAATGAGATGAGGAAAAAAAGTCCTCCTTCTCTTTCTGTAGCTGAGAGTCAATTATGCTTGGACTCTATGTCTTTTTGAGTGAGCCATGCCTGGAACAGGGAGACAGGCTGGTAGTAACACAGGGAACCAGCCCAGAAAGAGAGCATCATGAGTTATTCTTGGTGTTGAACTTTCTATCCACTACTGCAAGCCTTTAATGAAGACACACCACACTTACGGCCTGATCTCTGTCATACATGAAGAGTTGAGAGGAAGGTTTTATATCCAGGCTTGGGAAATACAAGGCAAAAGTGATGCTGGCAGCAGCAAGGGTCAAGAGAGAAGAGTTGTGTCCCACTGAGAGTAATCTGGTGAGATCTGGGGCACAGTGGCAGCTGGTGAGGGCACGGGGACATGGCCAGAAAAACACAAAAGCCTGAACTTGGAACCACGCAGACTAGCCAAGGAACACATTTGTGCAGGACTAATTTCTAGCAAAAAAAAAAAAAAAAAAAAAAAAAAAGCCAGAGGATTATTGTTTCATCATAAATTGGGCTATGCATGCATGAAGTCAGGGAGAATATCAGGACTAGAAGCTGTTTTCTCATCTCCAGCCTACGACTATTTCCAGTCTGTCACAGGAAAAGCATACCATGAAGGATGATCTTATACACGTCATCCTCTGTATGAAAACTACTAGAAGTTTTAATAATGTTCCCATTTTTATAATTAAGATGTTTAGCATAGCCTGGAATTTCAAGGTTATCAGATGGCTGTTTTGTTTTGTTTCAATGACTATACATTTTCAAATACAAGTCACAACCAAAGTTAACTAAATTGCCCCAGAAAAGAAGAAGAAATTCATTTTATGTGTTAATATGGGCAGGAACCAGTTTTAATGAACAACCAGACCATTTGTAAATTATTCTGATGGAATTACATGTGTATCTCAAATAATTTACAAAAATAATTTCCAGTACAATAAAAAAGTACTTGATTAAGCTAAGTAACATTGTCTGAGCTGGTCACTCATTACCTGTGAAACCTTGGAAGAGCTGATGATCCTCTCTAAGTCTCTCAAGCTCTTCATGTCTTAAATGGGGAAAAGAAGCCCTTGTTTGCTTACCTCAGAGTTGCTGCAGGCCCATGGCACGCCTTTGTGAGAATTAGAAGAAGACATCCCCTCTGTGCTAATCCAGCCTGGTGCAGGCTCACAGTTTAGTTCTCATTGTGTGGACCAGGTTTGAGGCCCCACAGTTTCCTCAACCAGGGGTTTATGTGCTGTGAGCCAAATTGCACATTCATGCACCTTGGTCATGGCCTATCTCACAAGATGGTGGTAAGGATGAAATGAAGGTACTTTGTTTGCTACATGTAACACGAATGTAAGAGAAGGTGTATGAATATAATCAAAAGTTGGCTTTCAAAGCAGAAATTTAGAAAGATTCCATATGTAAGGATTTCTCAAAAATGCTAAATCAAGAGATACAAATTATAAGATTTGTACCATATAAATCAGCAACAGAGTATTTAGCAGGTCTGTGGTTCTTAGCCAGAATGAAGGGGCTAGAGGCACCTGAAATCTATTTAAAAAGACACATCCAGGGTCCTCTCTGGAGGCTTCTGAATCAGGAGGTCTGAGAGTCTTTAAACTATCTTATTTATAAATCTCTTCAGGTTTTCTCTGATGTGTACCCCTGTTTGAGCACCACAAGCTTACAGAATTCAAGCCTAGCAGCTAATTCAGGTATTTTTAAGCCATACTCCTTTTTTGCCTGAATTATCCAGAGAACCTTCAAAATGAAAAGCAAAACATATGGCATAAAGAATAATTTTTAAAAACTAAAGAAGATGCTATGTTCTCCATAAAAAAATTAGCTAGGATATTGCTCAGTAAGTTGATGGCTCATAAAATATTTATAGAACTCACATTCCAAAGTACATAACACATGGTACAAAGTATCTCCATACAGTCTCATCCACTGAGCAACCAGTACAAAAATCCTAATATTGTTCCCTACATTTTAAGAGCCTGCTGGGATGCAATGGAAATCCCAGATGAGCATGTCCATCATCAATTCTGATATCCTATGAGGTCATCATGAATCAGATCAAAGTAAACAATCAATGATCACTCTGCATATATATATCCAGTACCATCAAATGCAAAGGCAATAATTTAAAAACAACCATTTCAATATTATGAACCACTATAGATTAAATTCTTTATGAAATCACAAACATTTCTACTTTCAACTTAGAGTCTATGAAGGTATTCAGTCATGTTCTTCCATCGCCTCTGCTGCTATGGATTTCAGGAATTAAAGGAAAAGAGATAGTACTTAGTACCTCTTTTAAGGTATTGTTAATACGAATGACAGGGGAAGCTAGACAATTCTGAACAAAATCAAAAGGACTCATTTCAATCTACAAAGAATAAGCCAATGAACTTCCCCAGGCTGATATATTAAAGTATTGCATCTAGGATATGAATATTACACTTTTATAAATTCTCTGGAATTGCATTTAATTATCACAGAAAAGTAAAAAGGGGAAAATAAAATAGACAAATGGCCAGGAACTCTGGGTTTTGAATTGACATATTACTGTCCCCAACCTCACTAAGCAGCCATTGTCTTTAGACTAATGACACACTAATCAGTGAAGAAATTAGTTTGGAATCTGATCCTAAAATATTTTGGAAAAAAAAAGCAATCCATACAAGACTGATTTGCTCTGGCATGTAAAGCCTTTTTACATATGGATTTATAAAGTAACAATTAATAGCCAACGACAAGATTAGAAAAATGAGTTTCTGGTTGCCATGACAATTCAGATAGCATACTACCACCCGCTCCAAGAGCAACACTTAAATAATGAACACAGAGGCAGATAACGGAGCCCACACAGAAGTGGGTGTCAAAAGCTAAGAAGTTAAACTGTAGATGCAGTTGAGGGGATGGAACCTTAGTAGAGTGACACAGGAAGTGACCACTGAGTAGTGGGGAGATTTTCTGGAGATATAGCTCAGTCAGCTAAAATTCAGATGGTTCGTGAACGCTCACATCCTATCCTATGCCAGTAAAGACTAACTTGTCCTTCCTATGTCAGTATGCAATTGCAGTTGACAATTTTGCAGAGAGTTTATCAGCGGAGAGAGAAAGTTCTAGGCCCACATCCATCACATAAATGACTGGTAGTAGGGAGAACACATACTTAAAGCCATTAAAAGAAAAGCTAATGAAAATGTTCTATTTCAAATTATGAATTATGAGAAATGAATATAGTACCTCTTAATGTAATGAAGGGACAGGCCTACTTACCAAGAGTACACAATATATAGGTAAAGTAGAGATATGAAGTGTATTTCATTGAGTATAAAAAATATTCTAAGATGTATCATTAATTTTATATGAAAGAAAAACACCGCTAATATTATCAATTTAAGACTCATCCTAATTTCAGAGATATTAATTACAATGTGAAAAATTATATTTTAGAAGTGAGGAAACATGGTATACATCTCTGCATTCATAGGTAACCATTCTTGTAGTATAAATTTATTCATTCATTTAGTGAATGGATATTAGTATTTCCAATGTGTCAGCTACCCGTGCAAAGTGCCAATTTTATACTATCAGGCAATTGTATTGTTGCTTATATGAACCCTGAGAGAAGAATCTCATTGAGTGGACCCACTGACATATTGTCTCAAACACTTAGTAGGTACCAAAAAGAGATTAAAAAAAGATCTACCAAGCAATATAATAATAACAGCTACCATTTAAGTAGTAGTAAACGCAGATGGTGTGCCAGGTGTTTAATATTGATTGCAACATTTAATTGGCACAAAAAATTCCTAAGAGATGGCTACTTTTCCTAGTTTCATTTATCAAATGAAGAAAATAAAGCCGTAATTCAAGTAAGTCATAAAACTAGAAGCCAAAATACTACTAAACAATGGAACTAGAATTTGAACACAAACCCTATGCTTTTAATTGCCATGCTTTTACTATCAATTTTCAAATATATATCATATACTTCTATCCCTGCATATACCACATGACCTTACAATTAAATGTCCCTGTGTGTGTGCCTTCCCCACTAAACTACATTCTTCAAGGTCAGGGACATGTTTGGTTCTTTTAGTTTCAAAGCCTAATGTTACCTGGCTAGTACATACTAGATATTTTAAAATGTTGGTTGAAAAAAAGTATTCAATTAGCCTTTAGTAAATTATTTTCAGAATAAGGAGAAGGTACTTCTTGTGCTTTTTGGTGCTCTATTCTAAGGATAACATGTATTTTCAGATGAATATTCATGATATGTTCTAAAATAAGCAAAACATTTTTATTCTTATTTTTAAGATAAACTCCAGATTGGGGCATTTATGGCATAATTTAAAATGGTCTTTCTTGGCAATTTTTTTAAAGTCTGACTTATTCTGGAAACATCTGAAGCTAAATTTCTAAGGTATTTAATATGTGAATTTATGGAAGTTCTATTAGTCAGAACAGAGTAGTTGAATATTAGTGCAGCCAAGACCATTGGAGGTCATCTAATCCATTGCTCAGAAAGAAATTAACAAAGGAACCATTTCTCCAAAGAAAATGTTCTAAGAAAGTCCAATATATAAAGGAGATCAAAGTGGAAGTTCAGTGGAAGTAGAAATATGGAGCCCCACCTAAGCATTTTCTCTGTTCCCTACCGAGTGGTCTTTGAGGATTACCAGGGAGCCCTAAGGTTTCTGAAGGACACAGCTTGATATCAACTGATCTAGTCCATTCTTCCCATTTTTGAGTTGAAATACTTAAGACCTACCGTAGCTCATCCAAAATCTCTAGTTATTTAGTGGCTGCTCCTTACCGAAGAATTCAGATTTCCAAACTCTCAGCCTGGTGTTCATTCTACTTAATGAACACATTCTACTCAACTGCTCCTTAATTATTACAGGAATATGTTACTATGACAGTCTCAGTTTTACCCTAAATGGTATTATTGTATATGAAGCTAACTAAAGCCAGAGTTACAAATGCTGACATGAAAGCACCAAGCTGGGACCAGTCTGTGCTAGCCCCTTTGGGAAGAAATGTGTCAAGAAACCTACATCCAGTCTTCTTTCTCCCTTGATATAAATGCTACAAAGTCTAAAACTCAGCATCTTTTAGAAACAGGTGTTTCCTTTTTAGTGCAAGAAGTGGGCTGGTCTATCTTTTTTTGTCCCCTAAAATGAGTAGAAATTTGGTGACTCTATAGCAAAATTATGAGATTTGCTTTGATAATAATCAGAATGTAAACATTTGGAAGTGAAATTCCTACTAATACAGCAACTTCAAAGTAAAGATTTTCATCAAATACAATCTAAACAAGGAAACAGTGCCTGCTAGCAGCCCCTCGCTCCGCACCCTCTTTCATCTAAAGGGCTCTTGTTTAAGCCTACAACTGATAATCTGTCTGAAAGGTGTAACGTCCTTGACCTATCATCAGGCCCAGAGGTAAAGTGCTAATGGTTTGTTTTCATTCAAATTCCCATTCCACCCAACTGCCTCCTTTCACCCCCGCACGATTAAAGGTCTAAGAGCTCTGAACACATTAGCACTATTTTTGGTGACATTACCTCAGAGCTGACTATGACACACCGATGCTGAGAACTTCTGTTCTGGGGACTGATTTCCAAATCCCTCATGGCTACAGAGCCTGAAACCCATGCAGTGTCCCAGTAAGCACTAAAAAATGTGCTTCCATTGATACACATATATAAAAGCAATACCCTTGCTTTACTGGACTGAGTACTCAGTCTACCCAAACCTACCCTGTACATTATTTATTTTGTATCAGATTTCCTCAGCTAAATAAGAGTAACATCACTATACCATATGAGTGAAAAATAAGTGACATTTCAAAGATACCTGTAGAAATACCCATACTCTGAAGTAAATACACACTGCCTTGAATTCAACTGATTTGAACAGATTCCATCAATACAACCACCACAAAGGCAAAGCAAATCACTTGGCCTCCATTTGCATCTAGAGAGTTGTTGCCCTTTGAGTACTTTTTTCTCACTGATCTATTAAATTAACTGGAAAATTTTATTAAGCCTCTATTATAGGTAAGATACTGTCTAGGCAATGAGATATTATGAAAAACAAGTCAAATACCAAACTCTTTCCAGAGCCCAGTGGGGAAGAAAGTTGAGAAAACAGGTAAGTACAACATATTGTGAGACATGCTAAGGAAGGAGAATGAATGATTCCTGGAGAGGGATAAAGAAGGCATGTCTGACTTAGACACAGGAAATCAGGAAAGGCTTCACAGAGAAAGTAACCTGCATGAAGATTAGAATTACCTGACTATCTGGTCTCTATGCATGTTTCTCAAACTGCCAGAACTCTCTTCTCTTCAGTCTTCACTTAATCAGTGCTTAGCATTGTTTAGGTTTCAGGTTAAGTGCCACTTCTTCAGGGATAACTTATTCTCCTAAACCAGCTTCTTGTCCTTTCACTTTTAGAACCATAATGGCACTTTTCATTATCTCTTCATGCTTCTCTCTGCAATCTGCCTGAAGGTCCATGAGCGTAAGGACTGTGTGTATTTTGTTGTAACTGATTCAGGCTTGGGGTTGGTCAGATACGAGAATGAAAGAGCAGAGGTTTCTTCTCTAGACTGTGGGTCTTCAGATCGATAATTCTATCTTTTTCATTTTCATTTCCTGAAAGTCGGGATTGGCTTGTGAAAAGTCGTTGAACAATGTGCTAAATGTAAAATGTCAACCCTCACTCTAAATTTTCCCTGTTCAGAGCATCACATGAAGATTTCACTGAGTTTAACAGTGGCTTTCTGATTTTGGTAGTCCATTGAAAAAGAGAGTTTCAAAGCTGTTATATACTGTTATTGACTATTTGCCCCATGTCCTGCCTGACATACCATGACTGTTTATGAAAAGTATCTTTAATAAAGATGGATACAGTTTGGCTTAGGAAAAAAAAAGAGAGGGAGAAGTGAGAACATTGACCAGGAAGTGGTT
Organism: Camelus ferus; assembly: GCF_009834535.1. Lineage (NCBI taxonomy): Eukaryota > Metazoa > Chordata > Mammalia > Artiodactyla > Camelidae > Camelus > Camelus ferus. Next base: position 37,795,864 of record NC_045698.1, on the reverse strand, counting down.
AAGCTGATGGACTATGAATTGCTAATCCTTCTGCTACTACTACCAGATAGCAATCACTGAGCCCTTTAGAGGACTTACCAATAGGGTGAAAATGAGGGATCGTGAAACTCTAGGTCACAGTGATGTTGAAGAACACATGTAGGGAAAAGTAAGTGGATATGAGATCTGAAACGACATCTTGATATGCTGAATATAAAAATGACAGTTAAGTTAAAAAAGTAAACTTGAAGTCATCATAAGCCCCCAGGATAGTCATAAGTGTGAGTTGGCTCAAATGTGGAGGTGAAGATAGAAGTGATGTCAGGAAGAGACTGAGAAACTGGACACTGATCGAGTTATCCATGCAGATCAGATACAAACTTGGAAGAGGAGGAAAGCTGCAAATTAAAACAAAGAGGAGGGGCATAAAATCACATAACAAGATGGTATCAGTTTCAAATTAGCAGGGGGTTTGCACAGAAATAAAGGAACATAACAGCTTGAAAGTAATGCTGGGATACAAAGAATATACCCAAACCTCCTCCAGTAGGTTGAATGGTGGCCCTCAAAAAATATGTCCATGTCTTAATTCTCAGAACCTGTGAGTATCACCCCACTTGAAGAAAAAGGGTTGTTGTAAATGTAATTAAATTAAAAATCTTGAGATGAGGAGATAATCTCGATTATATAAACAAATGAGAAAAAATAGAAATAACGCGGCAGAAAAATAGGCAAAACTCATTAATGGAAGAGATATAAGGCCAGTATTTATACTAAAAAGTACTACTTCAGAAGTCAGATAATTTTTAAAAGAAAGATCATTAGTTTTATATCCACTATATGGCAAAGTATTTAAATCTTATAATTCTGAACACTAGCCAAATGTGGACCACAGGAAATCTTACACACTGTTGATGGGAATATAAACTGGTTAACCACTGGAAAATAACTTGGCTATACATTATGTTTAATATTCTATACTCTTCTAGAAACTCTTCATAATCTTCTAGAAATTCTAATTCCAGAAAAACTCTTGCATATGCTCCAAGAGATAACGCAAGAATGTTTATAATATTATAATTAAAGAAGAGAGAGGATTAAGTGGTATAGTTACACCATTAAATACTATACAGCAGTGAAAGTAAATAAACTAAAAAAGTAATATTTAGTGAAAAAAATCAAATCAAGGAAGAATAAAATTTATAATCAAACAAAACTAAATATATAGTTTAAGAATATAAATCTATGTGACGAATGTAAAAAGAAAACCAAGGGTACAATTAAAAGAAATTCAGGAGAGTAGTAATCTCTGTTCACAAGGCAGGGGTCGATACCAAGAAGAGCACAGAGGGCTTTAATCATGTTCATAATATTTTATGGGAGTATTAAAGTCTGTTTATTACTATGCTTCACAATATGTTTACATTATATGTACTGATTTTGACTATATCAAGTGATATATGAACTTTTTCATATATAAAAGGGAAAAAATAGAAGTTAGCATTAAAAATGACATAGGAATGGAATAGAACAGAACAGAACAGAACAGCACAGAATAGAATAGAACAGATCAGAGTAAATCACAGGTTAAAAGTTGTAACAGTAAATGTTGTTTGTGACATTCTCATTTATGTAGGGATTTCAGTTATGTGTGTGCATATATATTATGTCAGGATGTAGAACAGTGTATTTAGAACTATGGTCAAAATGTTTACATCCACTTTTCTAGGGAATTCCAGTCCTATCGGCTTGAGCATGTCAGCCTATAGAATTAAACACTCTGTATGAGAAAGATAGAATGTGTCAACTATTAAGGACTAGCTCTATGCTAGACTGCATCCCAGTATCCCAGAATTCATATGGTAAAAACAAACAAACAAAACAAAACAAAACAAAACAAAACAAGAACAGTTAAACTCAATCCCTATTAGCTGAATAGCTCAAGCTCTGAAATTCAGTGTCTCAGTATTTCACCCAAGATGTTTCTTAGCTTCTCTGGGAAACCTGACTTTCCACTGATTTGAATTCAATATTGATAGAATCAGTTGGGGCAATCTGTCTAAAGGGACTTTTTCTTGGTTAGGCTCGGTAGCTTCTGTCAATAAAAAATTGAGTGCTATTCCACTATCACCACTGAGAACAATCCATGAAGAGTTTAATCAGACATTAAATACACACATACAAATTAATAAAAATTATTACAGGCAATATTACCAGCCCAGAACCTGAAAATAGAGAAGTATAAAGAGGATTTCTTGGTTCTACTCATAGACTGATAAGAAGTCATGGATCTTGACTGATAGAAAAATCATACAATATTTATCTTTTATTCTTTTGTGTATCCTATGTATTTAATAGATAATATCAGACAATAGAAGCTACCACATTTCATTGTATATACCACCCCATCAGTTACAAGATGGACCGTTATAATATGCATCAATGGTTAAAAAAAAACACTGCAATTTAGCTATGAAACATTATGCAAGGTACATTCTGATTTTAGATATTTAAATATAGTAGAGGAAGGCTAAGCATACATTTCCATTTGTCTCTGATTTTTAAGTCTATCAGCCACCTGATCGATACACATGGCCACAGTTCATAAAGGAATAACTAGGCTTTGGAATAAACAGCCTCAGAGATGATTCTGCCAGTTTTTCAGCTTTCTCAGATAACATGGCTAAATCTGACAGGCTCATCCAAACTCCTTAATGAAGTAAGGATTTAATAAATGTTTCATTATAATCATTATTATTTAATGAAAAGGGCCTACTGGACAATCAGAGGCATGATTTAGAGCTAGGTTCTGTTTACCAAAGAATAGAACTCCAGGGTGCTTCTAAAATATTGTAACCCCTGGAATCACAATGAAACAATCCTGCGAAGCCCTCATTTCAAATATTCCTAAGTCTTAATACACCAGTGGTGAGTATAATTAACAAGGCTTTCATCAGTCTAATAGTAGCTGGGATCTACACAGGCCCATTTAATCAGTAGTAGAGATCTCTGATTTTTATGACCGTGTCCATTACTGTCTCATGTGGTTATGCCAGATACTAAATTTCATTTTATTCACTTTCATTCAGTTTACTAATAGAATGTCCATTTGCATAAACATTGGAAAGTAAATGAAGCCTTTGCAGGTTGGTAGTAATTTAGTTCAGTACTTGGCACACATTTTTCAAATTAATGCATTAATTTTCTATCTTTTAATCTTACTGACCAAATCTCAGATGTTTGGGGTTCTTAAAGTAAAAAGGAATCCTACTGAATAAACATATTTTGGTTTTAACTTTCCTGAGAGGAAATCAGTACGTGACTCACTTCAAAGAGAGATTACAATAGGGTGGCCCTTAAGTGACTAGAGCCTTTTCTTCATGTAATAGTTGAAGAGGTCAAAGCTATTAACACTTTTTGTAACTTAAGCCAGGCACATTTGGAAGGGCATCTCAAACTCTTGTCACATTGCTCAAGCAGAAGTTGGAAGCTCCAAAGCATGAGAGTTTCAAATCCTTTCTGACCTGTGATCTTTTACAAACCCAAACTATTGAGGAGTCAGCAAAAGACATACCAGAATGCCTTCTATTTCTCTTCTTTCTATGTCTAGGTTTTCACCAGAACAAAAGAATGTATGAGACACATAGAGAAAAATGTACGGGGGGTGGCGGGCATGCAGAGATACCAAATCTCTTTCGCATTTCTAAATATTCAGCTGGCAGAGACATGGTGAGATTTTCCTCAGTAAAATAAAATCCATTCATGTACAATCTGAGGAGCAATGAGGAGCAATAAATACACGAAGTGTTAAGAGGTCAAATTTCAATAGCCAAAGACAAGTATGTCAAGTCAGAATTAATTTGACTGGACAGCTTTGATCTTTTTTTCAAAGTCAGTTTGACATTGGGCCAAATTCTCATGAGAAAAATTTATTATAATTTGTTAATGTGTCATCAAATAGCCTGCACAAATTGAAATATGGAATGAGTTGAAAATATGTTTTTGTTGAGTCATCTTGCCCTATATTACTTTATTAATGATTGGCATGCTAGCTAGATGCCACATTGGAAATGCTGGTATTTACAAACAAGATCTTTTCGGAGGTTGATCTTAATTGACAGAGCCAAAAAAATAGAATATTTCCTGGACTTATAAAGGCAAATAAAAATCAAAATTTAAATCAGATATTAAAGTAATTTGCTCTATTTTAGAGCAAAGGAACATTTTAATGGATATGGTTGCTCAACAGTTATGCAATTAAACTAAAGTTGATGTACAAGTTAATAATTTATTTTATTTTTTAAACTTTTTTTTATTGAGTTAGTCATTTTAAAATGCTGTGTCAAATTCCAATGTAGAGCACAATTTTTCAGTTATACATGAACGTACATATATTCATTGTCACATTTCGCTGTGAGCTACCACAAGATCTTGTATTTATTTCCCTGTGCTATATAGTATAATTTTGTTTATCTATTCTACGTATGCCTGTCAGTATCTACAAATTTTGAACTCCCAGTCTTTCCCTTCCCACCCCCCTCCCTCCTGGCAACTGCAAGTTTGTATTCTATGTCTATGAGTCTGTTTCTGTTTTGTATTTATGGTTTTTGTTTTTGTTTTTTGGGGTTTTTTTAGATTCCACATATAAGCGATCTCATACGGTATTTTTCTTTCTCTTTCTGGCTTACTTCACTTAGAATGACATTCTCCAGGGACATCCATGTTGCTGCAAATGGCATTATGTTGTCATTCAAATTAATAATTTTTTGATCAATGACACATTATAATACTTTGCTTTAATAGTCTTCCCAAGTTATTTTCATAGCTCCTGGATTATATATTTTCTTGTTCTTTTCATTCATATCCAAACCTGAATAGGAAGGAATTCCATGGAAATTTTCAATTCCTTAGGTAAACAATTACTGAAATCATTACAGTTCTGTTTGAAATCATCAGTCTTGCCTTAAACCTACTGCAAAACTATTGTGTGCAGTTCAATAAATGTTGATGATCTAAGTGGAGAAGTCAGGAACAAATCAAAGCCATAGATGTTTTACTATTAATGCTTAAATTTTATTCTATTTATAATATCCACAAAGCACATTATATTGCATTACAAATTGTCAGTAAGGGGATATTAACTGCTATGAGAATATACAAATATAATAGCTCACCTAAAATTGACTGAATAAATACATGCTAGATTCTACATACACATATATGTACTTTTATCTTCAGAATATTTACCAACTTGAGCAAATTAAATCACAAACACCCTTATTTAAAGATGGCTAAACCCAGTTAGTGAGGTCAGGCTGCCAAAAGCAGTTATGAAGAAGATAATTCCTAGGAAGGCCTCAGATAGATCATTAATTATGTTGCTACTGTGAATATTGACTGGATCACTAAAATTCTTTCAGAACCTGTCAAATAATCCTCTCTATGGCCCATTTTCAATATTTTACTTGAAGAATGCCAAAATAATCTTTTATTCATTCTGTATGCAAGCTAGTGCTCCTTATAGGATTCTGTTCTTCTCTTTGTAACTTTGAATCAATAGGAAAATAAAAGAAAGAAGAAATAAAAACTACAGCAAAGGAAATCTGTAAAATTAGGTTGTATACTATATCAGCACTTTTAATTTTAATTTTCCTATTTTTTTTTAATGTGATGATCTCTATTCTTATGGAGAAGATGCCTGACTAAGGAAAAAGAGAAAGGGAAGAAGCCGGGAGAAAGAGAGAGCTCCTTTGTAGTTTCCAGAAGCAGCAGGGAATCAAGGTGCAGAATCCCAGATTTCCCCGGAGAACTTAGGAAAATTACGGAGACTGGTACACATACCCACACCCCAGAACATTCTGGCCCTGATTCCTCTATCCTGAGCAAAAGCAAATTAACTGCTACTGAGGCAAGAGGGAGAGATGCTGGAAAGAAATTCAGATGAATGGTCACCATATGCCTCACTGATGGCACAAGGTAATACGTTGTCAAGTAATTAAATGATACATTTCATTAGGATCATATTTTGTTATTTCTTCAATAAGTAAACATTTTATTTTAAATATTGACAAGGTTAGGTTTGGAAAACCTATATAGCTTAATAGAGTCCTATAAAGTTTGAGGTATCTGCATAAAAATACAATAAAAGGACATAGTAGGCCATCAGTGAATATTTTTGATTTCATGATTGGAATAAGGTCCAATTGCACCAGTTGAGTGTCAGGCATACTCTGAAAACCATCACCTACCCAAAGAAGAGTATTTGGCCAGCTACAGTAAATAGTGTTAATGACCCCAGTGACCCATGCTTGACTGCAAGCCAAAGGTTAGTACATTTCCCTCCCAAGCTACTCTGATCCAACTTTTAATTGTGGTAATAGTGTTATTTATAACATGCCACCACCAAATGACCTTGGGGCTTGGGCAGGGTTAAGAACAACCCTAAATAAGGACAATGGGCAGTAGAAATGACATCCAGCCTGAGAAGATTCCAAGCAGGTACTGTGACAAAAGTGCAATAGACAGAGTAAACTAGTTATTTACAAACTGAAATTTGTGAAAGTTGGCGTCTTCAAATGGTGATATGTCCAAAGTAAAAGATTGAGCAGGCGTATAATTTAAGTTTCATAAAAGACTTCACAGCAATTACTATAAGTAAAATGAAAGGATTCTTCAAAATAAGAAAATACTTTGAAGTATGTATTTATTTGATCCAGGATCATGCTGGAAGGAGCTTTTTTAATAAACAGGCCAGCATCTGTGAGTGTTGTAAGTTTCAAGAACCGAAGCACATAAAAATCATAGGCACAGTGCAATCATGATGATGATGATGATGACACAGATAACAGTTACTGAATCTAACTATACGCCAGATACTTTAAATGCCTTATATACATTATCTCAATTAATTCTTGTAACCCCATAAGGAGAAATAGGCTATTATTATCCCTGTGTTATTGGTGACAATACCTAGGCCTAAAGGGATTAAGTAGATTGCCCACAGTTAGTTAGTTTCCACTGAAACCTGTACTCAAATGCAGACCTGTTTCTTTGTCTAACCAGCACAAAAGATGTCAGTAATTATCTTCCCTTTGGTGATCACTGTAAATTAGAGAACAAGTTCACATCCTTGGTGTTAATTTAGAATATGGCAATCTCTCTTTCTCAATCAAGAGTATGTACTAAGTCCCAGGGAACCCAGAGCACTGTGTTAGGCAGGAGAGAATGACAATGGTAATACAAGACTGTGGGTCTGCTGCTCTTCAAGTGCTCACTATACAGTCAGAAAAAGGACTAAGGCCAGCATAAATACAAATGAGAGAAACTGGAAAATGATGTTAAAAATACCAAGAAGAATAAAGGAGACACTAAGAAGAATAAAGAAACAAGATACTAGAATCATCACGGGGACTAAAATCAAAGAAGACTAATAAAGATCTCTTCTTTATAAAATAGCCTTTGTTTCCTCTTGATTCTTTCTTTAATTCTTTTGAAATTCCTACCTCTGCATGAGGCCTTGGTGCTTATCCCTGGATCTCTAGATACAAAATCTTTCCATCATGAAGTCACAAGGACAGTCTGATGAGAGGAAGAAAGAAGGAGTTGTGTTATTGTTGCTGATATACTTTTCTATGCCTTTCACCCTCCACTCACCTTTTGTGAAGGGGCTCCTATCAGAACTTACTACTCATTTTGATACTTATCCTTCTCCTTTGTTGTGATTCCAATATCACAGAATAGTCAACAATGTTATGCAACCAAAACTCTTGCCTTAATTTCACCATAGGATATGGACTTGGATGTGATTTTGTTTAGGCTGTTTCTGTTGGAACTTACTTTCTCCATTACAAGGGAAGAAATCTGTTTATTCCTCCCACCTCATTTCTCTCTTCATCAGGTATCAGTAAAATCCCTAAACTGCAGTCATTCACTTAAACAATTGACTATGGAATAACCCCTCATAACCCCTACACTACTTTTTACTACCTAATTTCTATTGAAACTGGTTTTATTTATACTGATAGGGCTAAAAACTGTTACAACAATGACTGAAATGCTCCATATGTATTTTATAGTCAAAAGGCCACCCCAAATCTAGAAACTTATTATTTGATTGGTAATGGTTGAGGTCAAATGTTTTGTAAACAGATGTGGGCTTTATATCTAAGAAGACTAATTGGACCCATAATTTCCAGGATTCATTTGTATGACTTCTCAGAACAAAATAGGAAAGCATTACCACATGTCTATCTCAAAAGAAAAACAAAAAATGAATGCTACCTTTTGATAAAAGTTCACATTATTTATTATGCAATAGTTAAGATCAAGGTGTATCTACAGATATGGCCATTTAAGTAAACACCCTAAGCAATCAACTTAAACTTCATGGCAAAGTACTCATAATGCTTGGTTTGTGCCAATATGGCAAGGTCAAGGAGTTTATGGAAGTGCTGTAATGCTGATGTGATTTACTTAATAAAGATGAAACCTGTCATTATCAAGGGATGTGCTGTGCTGTGGGTGTGGGGAGGGAAGAGCAGAATGGCCTATTGCCTTGTCCTGGCAAGCAGAGTCAGCAGTAGTGTGTCTGTTTGTTGGACATCTTCATTGTGGGCTTGGCAGGGCCCAGTCACCTAGTGACAAATGCAAGACTCAGGCTGGATCCTGCCCAGAATTTGAGGCATCTTAGGGACTAGCTTGCCCTGACAGTTTTCAAGCAATCTCAAAGGCTTGACCATTGTCACTGAGCTGATCCTCCTTTGATGAATCTCAGCTCAGAGTTGAAATCCTGCTTCTGGTCTCCAAGGGGCCCACTAGAAATGCCAAAGTTCTGGCACACTACAAGGAGAGGCAACTCTATGAAATCTCTGTATTCAATGAAGACAGACTACAAATGCCATGATTTGAAAAACATAAAGAAAAAAAAAAAAAAGGAAAAGATACCATTTTGACTAACAACATTCAAGACTAGGTATGATGGTCACAATTCTTGACACCCCTCACATTGAGAGATGGAATGTATCTCCCATCCTCTTGAATCTGAGATACTTTGTGACAAATCTGACCATCATGCAAGGAAGCCTAATTGAGTCACATGGAGAGACCATGTGTAGAAAGAGAGTTCTTAGCCATCCAGATGTCCCTGCCACTCATCAGACATGGGAGTGAGCCATTTACACATTCCAGGCTTAGTTGCCATCTTACTGCAGCAACATGAGAGGTTCCAAACAATACTAGCAGAAAAATAAAGCTGTCATTGTTTTAAGCCACTGAGTTTGGGGATGACTTTTTACAGAGCAATAGATAACTAAAATAGAGAAGAAGCGTCTGTGAAAAACATTTGTTTTCCCTTCCATGGACATATGACCAAAATCATTAAAATGAATTGGTTCAACATCATAAATGACAAGGCCAAAGATAAAGAATTCATTGGTCCAATATTTCCATTTTGTTTTGACTTTGTTATTGTGAAAAATGGCATTTTCCCACATACTTTCTACTTTTTAAGAGTCTGAAGAACCTGAAACTTTCAGTAGTAACCCCCCTTGTTGTTTATTCTTCTTCTTACGTTGTACTTTGTTTATTAATCTTGACTTGAGTTTGCAAAAGGATAATTTAGATTGAACTTTTTTAATAAGAAAAGCAGTTAATAGCTTTTAATCCACTAGACTACTAGGGAGCAAAATAGCAATAAATTGGAAAATAAAACAAAAACACATTTTGGCTATGTCTCAAGAGCTGCACTTCCCTGAAGCAACATAACCTTTTCTTCCAAAATATACTCTCTTGCCTTTGTGTACTGTGAAAAGTGAATTGCTTTTAGATTTTCACTAGAGGGGAAAATGCCATGTATATATGCAATTTTCTTCTTGAGTGACCCTGAGTAAGATTATGTACTTGAAAGTTGGGCTAAGAACTTTCCTTGGTATATGATCAGACTCAAGAATCCTCTTTGAGTTTGCATAGATACAAACTACTATTTACAGAACAGACAAACAAGGACTCACTGCATAGCAGAGAGAACTATATTCAATATCTTGCAATAACTATAATGAAAAAGAATATATATATATATGAATCACTATAATGTACACCAGAAACTAACACAATATTGTAAATCAACTATACTTCAATTAAAAATAAAAGGAATTCTCTTTGCTCCTTTTCTTCCTACAGACCTGGGCCTTGTACATGCCTCTGTTTCAAGCTTTGAGAGTTCCTAAATAAATTCTACATGTCTAATTCCCTTGACACAGATTTAAATCTGTGGCCCATGTTCACTGTATAATTTAACTCATGTGTATTTTTTAACTTTAAATTCAGCATCCTCTTTCAGTAATTCACAAAACTTGAAAATGCATGTCAAAATTTTCAAAAAAACTTAATTGAAACCTAAAAATGTCTCTAAACATTTATGTAAGTATATATTCCTAGCACTTGTGATACAGGCATTGTTTTACCATTGACTATTGATTGATTAAGAGAAAGCAGCACTAACAGTGCAATCACTAAGTAGAACTGTTGCTACTCTTCATTTCAGTAGATGGGAGTAGAAGTATTTTTGCTTATGTCCTCAGCTGCTATTTCTCCATTTCTTTCTGTCCAGCTGTATCCTTGGCATCATGTTTTCTAAAGACTCCCACCCCACAGAACAAGATGCTCTGGAATACCTGTGTGTCTTAACCTGGTATACTGCTTGGTGGCTTCCACACAAGCTCTTCTAGCTGAGCTGGTCTTTTCCAGGGGGTTATGGGGTCCCCAGAAGAGAAGGTACGTGGTAGTGCTGCTTCTTTTCTCTAATGAAACTCTCCTGCTAAACAAATTTCATACATGAGAAAACAGAAGCTCAGGGAAGTTTAGTTATGTACTAAGGTCACTAATAAGTGATAGAATAGGGATTTAAATCCATGTCTCCTTGACTCTAAACCCCATTCTACAACATAAATATTAGCCAGTCACTAATGTATCACTCTCCCCATTCCAGGAGTTAGTCCAAAAATACCATAGTGTTTTGAGCAGCTGGAGCTACTGACTCCCCAAATACGTATTTGGCCTCAACTACATATACCTTTTGGCTTAAGACAATATAAATTGAGTCGCTCTCTCTTGAACCATGAGGATCCTGATTGATACAATAACATAATCATGATTACTGAAGCCCCAGGTAAATGAAAAATACACCCTTAATAAGACATTCAAAGCAGCCTGATATAGTGGATAATGGTTTTATAGGTAAATTGTAAGACTGGATAGCAGTTAGGACAGAAGAAGAGCCAAGACGTTTTTGGAAACTCTTATTTTCAGTAACTTGGCAACCTCACAGCCTCCTGATAACATAAATTTTGTTATTGTGAAAAATGGCATTTTCCCACATACTTTCTACCTTTTAAGAGCTACATATATATTTCTTAAATAATTCTCTATAGGTATGAAAAAATCCTCCTAAATTTGAACTGCTTTTACTTATTGCTTTTACCTTTATTGCTCTTATTTGTATAATGTGTTTTATGTAAAATTCATGTTTTAAAATTTTCCTCTTACTTGTCCACATTATATATATCCTAACATTGGAAAAGTGGAAGCAGTATATATAGTTCAGAGTATCTGGATTTCAGAGTCAGGCAACTAACATTTTGTTTCTTTCCTAAGGAATATCTGTTTATTTCTTTTTGTACCATCATATTTAGAAATTTAGCTTTTTCTTAAAAGTTAAGTCAGTTAGGCTTCGAGACATGTGTGAGCTCATAAAAGAGTCTGTACGTTACAAGTGAAGGAGGTCAGATTTCAAAGTCTGCTCATAATTTGGTGATGGGAAAGAATGATGACTTGGACTCAGTTCAGTGTTGCTTTTACTCTTGTTTACTTCAAAAGTGGTTAATAAGGAGTGCAAAGAATTGACAGAGGACAAAGATGTAAGTGAGTAGGCATGAGCCCCACTGCTTTCTTTGTGTTTCTCATGGGAGCATATCCAATGCTGGTGTTCTTGACAGCCTGGAGGGAGGCTGTCCTTAAAGTCAGAGGAGTATAGCACTGCTCTCGTTTATTTCCTGGGCATATCAACATTCAGAAATAACTTAACAGGCATTAGATGTACTACCTAGCATGCTACCCAGGCTGCATACCCAGGCTCCAAGGCTTGAAATGTTTGCCACACCAGCAACAGCCAATCTCCCCTTACCTGCACCTACAGCTTAGAACCAGCAATGCTTTATTTATGTTCACCAAAGGACTTTTTTTATGGACAAGTCTGGTCAAGGCCTTCCATCACAAATAAGCAGTTATTTCTCCTTCTTCAGATATGGATTATCAAGAAAAAGCAGTAAAAATGTATTAATATAAGGTAGAGCATATCAATTTTCTGTTAAATATTCTGCATTTTGCATTGTGCCTCATTTCTTTAACTACGTGGGTATGAAGGCAAATCTAAGATTTGACTCCAGGATTCATCAAATAAAACAGTAGATACTACTCTATGTTCTCCTTTATTTGACTGAAACACTGCTGTTTCTTTAAATACCAGGTGAAATTGCTTTTTGTCCATAAAAAGATGGAACACATTCTTGTGTCTGCTGCTCAAGAAAGTTTAATGGTCATGTTTTTAGTAGTAACCACAAAACCTGGACCACAACCCAAAAGATGAAAATGGTTAAGAAGCATTACTTTAGATTTATATTATATTCAAACAGAAGGCTCATTTGTCTGGCTTATGGTCAAGGCTTGGGTATTGAGTCCCCATCCAGGGGAATTTTGCCAAAGAGTAGGATTTGGGACTCATAAATCGAGTGGAGCTAACCTACTTAGGACTGAAATTCTATCTCTCAGGGCTGAGGGGTTTTGAATAGGCTAATCCAACAAAGCAATTTTCGTAAATATCAGTGGTTTCACTTCAATGTACAGATCTTTATGTGAGTTTGAGGCACTGCCAAATTGTATGTCAATGAAACTGGTTACTAAAACCTGAAATATAAAAGTTTTGATCAAATATGATTTAAAGAGTTCATGGAATAAAGAGAAATTTGACATTTGGTTAGATTTTTGAGATGTCCTAAAATATATATATATAATTATGTCTCAATCACCCAATACAGAACCTAGCCCAAAGAACGTAATGGAATATAAACACATTTCTAAAACTGTTCATCTGCATACTTGTAATCTAATGGACATTTTGACTGATAATGAACATAAATTCTGCCTTGCGAATGAGAACAGTGTAACCAGCTGTAGTTTGAATAAGGGAGGTGTATGATCTCCTGGGCTTATGGCAAAAATGGTGGTGAGTTGATGTACTGTGATTATGATAGGTGATAAAAATAACCCCTAGTTTACTCTACGATCTAAAACAAATCAGAAAATTGACCTAATGAAAAGAAGTTAATTGGTCTACTGAAAAAATCATTATGCCTACAGGTGTTGAACTCTATGTGGGAATAGGGAAAACAATATATTAGTTACTGCCAAATATTTCTGTCCTTGGATTGGCTCTGGAGTAACCAAATACAAGAGTAAATAAAATTATACCTATGTGATCTTCAGAAATTATCCTCTCTCAGCTTATATGTCTTCTTAGACATATAAAATGAGCATAGAAATCTGTGGGTTTCTGATAAGGCATTCATTACATAAAATACTAAAAGCTGAGATCTGTGCCTGGTCTATTAGAGGTGTTCATTACATAGAAGTGGTTGCTATTTTTCTTAGTGTTTTATTTTAACCTTGCACATTCAATATAATACAAAGAAATAGAAGATTGGTAAACAGTGTTCAGGTCAACATATTTTTATAATTTTATCCCAATCTTGAAAAAATAATGTTCAATGATTCTACGTAGAACCTGCAGGAACTTATAAATTAAACTTCAGTCATCCCCACCCAGGCATCCAACCGCATAGGTCCTGCACACTTATTCTAAAAATGCTGCCCTTACAGGTTCCTACAGCTCCCTGGACCTTGGAAAATTTCCTATTTATCACTTCTGTATTCAAGCATTCCTCCCAGATCAGTTGCTCTCATCAAAACAAAAGCAGTTTCATTGGGCTTTCTGCCAAATGCTTGAGCAGGTAGGACTTCCTTTCCTAGTGTGAGAACCACAGGTGAGCAAGTCAAGCTGCAGTTCACAGCCCTCATGATGGCTCTGGATTTTCCACTGCAAAACATCCCTTTTCCTGTAATTATCAATGAGGATATCACTAGGCTTCATCTCAGTTTCAGGGCTCAAAATAAAATCTTTAGCTGTCTAAATCATGCTGGGGACAACTTAGTAGAAAACATAATTAAAATACAGTGTAAATGCAGTATTTTAAAGTGACACAAACTTAAAGGAATACTACATAGTCTGGGCTGGAAGCTAGAATCTTTTATGATAATAAAATAATTCTTGAGGCTAAGTTATTTTCTATGTGTAAGTTTCTCTGTTCCACACCAATGGTTATCTGTGCATGAACTATAACAAACTGTATGGTGGAGTCTGATTATTGGGGTTCAAATCCTGCATCACTGAATGCTATGAATACATGAAATAGCTAAGACACTTCTTTCCAAATCTGATTTATCATCTATAAAATCAAAGATATTTTTTAAAAGATATTAATAGTATTGACCCTTAGGATTATCAAAGGCATTTAAATGAAATGATATATACAGAGTATTTGGCACAGTTACTAGGCATCAGGAGACACAGGAATTACTTAAGAATTTCTTAATAATGCTATTATTATTGGAACAATAATCTAATAAATAATACCTCAGTACATGAAATAAGTACTACAATGTTCAAAGAGCCATGCAAACTTAGCCAAGGTAAGTTGAAGACTATAAGGATGTGTGGACAGAAGCTGTCACTTAACACAGAAATTTCAGAAAGGTGCTGGGGACGTGGGACAATCACACAGACCAAACTATAAACCACACTGTGTTAGTGGCCTTGGGCTGCTATCACAGGATACTACAGACTGGGTGGCTTAAACAACAGACATTTATTTCTCATAGTCCTGGAGGTTGGGAGGTCCAAGATCAAGGTGCTGGCAAATGTGGTTTTTGGCAAGGGCACCACTCTCACTGTGTCTTCACAGGGCAGAGAGCAAGCGAGCTCTGGTGTCTCTTGTGTGAGCACAGATTCCATCATGAAGTCTGAGCCCTCATGATATTTAACCCTAATAACCTCCCAAAGGCCCCACCTCCAAATGCCATTATGTTGCGGGTTAGGGCTTCAACATATGAATTTTAGAGGAACACACTGAGCTCATACAACTGCTAAAAAGTAAATTTTCCCTGAATTTTTTCTATAGCAGCTGTTGGGCAGCAGTAGAGTGAAATAAGCAAGCTAAGGAGTTGTTTATCATTTCCTTGAAAAGCTAAGTACAAGGGGTTTATGCAAATAAAATAAAGGTAGATATGAAGACAAAAAAACCAACATTGAAAAAGGGAGAGGACAAAAACAAGTTAGGAGAGATATGTCTGCCTATTAAGTAACAGTAGGCTTCAATGTGACTTGCTAGCTAAAAGGTTAGACTTGAAGAATCCTTTCAAACAGCATCCCCACAGAATGCCTTTTATCCATCAAATGGAGTATCTGAATCCTTTGTTCATTACCTTAGTATCAGATTATTATATTTGGATATCTGTAAATATACATTTATAACAACCAAATTTGTATTACAATGTATTTGAGTCTGGTAGATTCTAGAAAGATTGGCTTTTCTCTTTCCATCAGATCTGATCTGCTTGAAATTCTCTCATATCCAGATTCTTCTAGTAAGACTAAGGGTTTAAGCACTTTTAAAAGTACCTGTGTTCTGACAAAGAATTTTAGTAAGAGATATGCCTAAACCTTGGTTCTGCTACCTATTAGCCCTGTGACTGGGGATAGTACACTGAATTGTTTATGCTTTGATTAACTCATCTGCATAATGAGGTTATCAATACCCACTTCAAAGGACTGTGAGAATTTCTCAGAGTCTATGAATATAAAGCCATTTGCAAACTCTAAAGGTGCACTGGTTACTAAGTGCCAATGCCCAGGGAATAGTGATAACTTACACGGTTTCCATTCTCTTATGCAGAAGCGTTATACATGGCAGATTCATCCATCAATGCAGGTTTTAACTGAACTTGCCAACTTGAGGGGAGAGTAGGAAGCATTAAGAAGGAGGATGTTAACAAGGGGGAAACAGGGACAAAAGATCCTAACATGAAAACCAGTTTCACTAGTTCAAGGTTGTGTGCTGGTAAAGTATGATTTGCTCATATATAAACCTGAAGGACACAGGTTGGTGAATGGAGATAATTTCATATACATTCTCTATATTATGGCTATGTTTTTTATTGAAGGTTTTAAGGCAAGTTCTCAGTGGGAATGGATTCTTTTGATAGGTAGATAAAAAGAAAGAATATAGAGGAAAATTAGACTTGGTTGAAGCTAAGAGGGATCATGATGCCATTAGATTTGGAAGGGGATAGAGCTCCCATTAGGGTAAAGTTTTCAAAGTGTATGGCCACCTACCTTTAAATCACTAAATACATCAGAGGAAATCCATGGATTGTCTCCATTTCTACTTATCATGAACTCAAGCCAGGCCTATTTTAGACTCTTTCAGAAATCTTAAAAAATAACATGGTCCAATGTGAATTTTTGTATTAGCCTCCCCTAGAACCTTAAAACATAATTGATATATTGGAATTCATATGAGGTTTATCAGCATTGGATTGACTTTGAGTGATTTATTAATTTTGTTATTTTAATATAGCAATTAATTTATTTTTAAAAACATACTCATTGAATTAGTAATAAGTAGAGGCTTCTGTAGTCTGGAATACAATTATTAATGTCACTTTGCGTCATGATAAAATTAAGCAAATCTCACTAGTCATGGAATTTTTCTTTATTTTCCATTTGCTTTGAAAAATTTAAGCTACAGAACTAGGTTCTTCTTGCATACCATCCTGGACCAGACAGCATTAGCTCTCCTGTGTATACATTTTCATCAGTTAAGAGGCTTGACTGGAGTAATTGAGATTGAAACCTATGAAATTACATCAAGTATATATAACCCATATGATATATATCACAAAAAGAGGTAAGAGGTGGAAAATGAGGAGATAATGGAGATAGTAGAATAAATTTCAGGAATTTTAGGAATTTCCAAAATAATTATCCATAATAGTGGGCAGTGATACAAAGTACCATTCCCATTCATCAAAGGAAGTTGATAATACATATCCTATAATCCTATACATAGTAGCAGTCCACTTAAGATTCCAATGTATCATCACAGCATTTACTAAGAATCCTTCTGGCACAATACAGGGCACTTAAGAGAGTAGAACACAGGTTCTCAAAATAGGCATGTTGCTAGTTGAAAATACATACCAATGGAAAGTGTTCATGATCAAGCACATCATAGATAGGTAGTTGGGAGTTAAATTAAAGGACATAATTTTTTTAATTATCCAAAACTTTCTTTGAATGAACTTGCACTAAAATTTATAGTAAGAAAAATCTGAATGTCCTTCCAGGGAAGCTGAATGCATAGGGGAATTCCCAGCCACAAAATTGCAGCATATAGAGGGAACATTGTTCTTTGGAAGTACCTGACAATTATTCCAACCAAAGCAAAGATATTAGGATGGAATGAGCAATTCTCTCTCTTCTGATGTTAAGTATTTAAGACTAGGAAAGAACTGAAAAGAGGAATTTGAGAAGGAGAAAAGTTTCTATCCCTTGGAACATGGAATATTAAGGAGCTTAATGTTAGTGATGATCAACTTACACACAGAAGAGATTATTAAAGCCTGGCGAGGTGAGTTGAGTATGGCAATAAATACCTCCATCACCTCCAAAAGTTTTCTCCCATCTTTAAAGAAAGTTACTTTATCATCTTTCTAATTAGAAGCTATTTTTAAACTTTCCATTAAACATTAAAACATACCCCATCTTTGACCTTATTTTTATGTCATACCAATGGAAAGGATATTTTGATTTTAGATCAATGCCAGAATAGTCCATGAAATAAAAGATAGATTTTAATAATCTCTTATTACCTTAATATAGTTGAAAGTCATTGTAACTAGATAGGCCTTTGATTCTGTGTTCTAAGTATTCCATAACCACTCTCTTCTTAGACCTTAAATCCTATTCAAGTTACTCTGCATTAACACAGTTATAATCTGTATGCCAGATTTCATTACAGCTTTAAAGATAGCAGTGTGGGCATAGTGTAAATTCAAGGACACTAGAGAGAATTTCTCCACTGGTTATATAAACAAGTATTAAGAGAGATTATTTGATTTCTTCTATAATAAATTTAGTACGTTTATGTTAATTTTTCTTATAAATACTTAAATGTCTGCATAACTTAAATAAATTTAACTTCATCACACACAAACTGCCAAGCCAGTATTTGATACCATATTAACAAACATTCTGATTTTCACTGATTTTAACCAAGCCTCTTGCTTTCTTTCCTAACTTTACCCAATCCTGTTGATCTGTTCCCCTGAGAAGAAGGAATCAACAAGGTTAAGGACTTTTTCCTAATGTGTTTCTAATGGTTCTGGTTACAGAGAAGAGAGTAGAACTGGCTAAAATCTTGAGGATATTTCCAGGAGCCCAAATTCATCCTCTAAGGTGTGGTTCAATTCTTCTTTGCTCTGTCACTGCATACCTTGGGTGGATTTAATCCCTAGATGATGACATAATAACAGCTCCCTGAGCACTTGTTCTATATACCCTGTTGGGTCAGTAAAATCTCCAAGACCTCATTCCCTGGGTCAGCATCTAGGGCTTTGTTTGCTGTCATGTCTACACACTGCCCTAAAGGGTGAGACAGCTTACACCCTTCCGAGAAAAATAAAAATTCAAATGTAAACAAAAAGATGTCAATTACGCTGTTCTTGGAAGCTACTGCCAAGTCCACCTTGCTTTCTGTTTCTCATATGGAATAGGGTCTAGACTAGTGAAGGTCCTCCAGAGAAACAAAATCAATAGGAGATGGGTGTGTGTGTGTGTGTACCTATATCCTACTGAAGAGCCAAGAGTCTGGCTCTTCGACTAATTTTTCACTTTTTAACTGAATGGCTGGGGGAGAAAAGTTATATCCACTTACTTGTTTTATTTCTGAAAGTTAGAGAGATTTGCAAATCTCAAGGAAAAAAAAAAAACATTGTGTCAACAGCGTTGTCTTAAAAAAGCATAGTGCCTGACAACATTATCCAGGATTTTGGCATTTCTCATTATAAAGTTAATTCAACGACTGTCAGTACAACAGGTCTACTCATCACTGCTACATCACAATATCTACAAATCATAACTGGATTCTATAATTGACATTCTTGCTAGAAAGGTATTTCTATAACATGCTGTAATGAATGTACAAACTATTCAAGTTTAAGGTTAGGAAATACAACAGAAATAAATCTCTTTTAGTATGGTTATAGTCTAACTTTTAATATGGAAAAATACAATGACCAGAATTCTTTAGTATTTGTAGAATGCTCAGTTTAAAGACTTGGGGGAAACATTTATACAGAACTGCCCTTTTTATTTGAAATAACTCAAGTTGCCAAAGATGTTGTCAAAGGATTGCATTTGCTGGCTGATCATTTCTTAGATTATAACACTTGTTGTAGACATACTTAAAATATATTGAATAAGCTACTTTAAATAGAGAAAAAATATTAAGTATTGCATTCAATAATATGCTAGGCATGTTTTAAAATATCAGACCCATCAACCTCCTTCTCATAAAAAAGATCTGTACCTTACAATTTATTGTGTTATGGTCAAATGGTATATTTTATAGGTAGGTCCTGATAGAGTAATAATTCTCAGATTAAAACCTGAATTTGTTTGTACAGTTTGAAACTCATTTACCTTTAAAGGTATAATCAGATCTCCGTGATACTACCCAGATCGAAGAGAAGACAGTTTAATCTTACCCTCAAATATACCCTATAAATTTCATATCAAACTCTGTCATTGCCATCAAAACTTGGAACACTTGCAGAAAAACTCAACTTTGTAACTTCCCAGAGAACCAATATATGCCTAATACATTATTGTGGCTCCACAAAACTAAGTGCCAAATTATATCTGCAGCTGTAATTTCACTGATAAGTCAATAGCTTCAAGATGATGACATTTAAAACACAGTTGAATTATCAAGATGGAGATCTATCTGGAACAAATGGTTATGGGCTTTGGAGTCAGAAAGACTATGGTTCTCATGCTGGTATCACCACCTTTTTAGCTGTTAAGAGCTTAATGGAGTTAATTAAATTTTCTGAGTGTAGTTTCCCTATTTGGGAAATGAAGACGATAACTCTTACTTTGTAGGCTATTGGAGGAGTTAAATGAAACAAGGAAGGTAGTTCACCTGGCACAGAAGCTGGGATTTACAGGCTCTCAATAAATGGTGACTGTTACATACAGAAGAGGAGGGAGTGGCTGGAGAGAAGTGATCAGGTAGCTGGTCAGTTGCACAATCAAGACCAGCTCTCCCAACCTCCATGAAGGGCTCCATCCACTGCAGTAGGCATTCCTCCCCAGTACAGGTCAGAGCTGCCAAACACCAGCACTGTACTAGGGTGAGGCACTCCTGCAACCCTGCCCTAGCACCAAGCATTTGAGATCTTTTTGATCCTTCCACACCAACCTTGGGGCATTTCTGTATTTGCATGTGCTCTCAGCCATTTGTGGTCAGCCAGGGCATGCCTATGGAATTCCTCTTCCTGGAATAGCTGACTAATGGCAAAGCATGCTCCATTTGTCAAGTTGCAGTGGAAAAAAATACCAATCATGCTCTGACTTGCAGGGTGGCCTCAGACTCTGGAGGTGAACTGCCCCTCGGGGCATACTGACTTTCATCCATCCTCCTTTCCAGCCACCTGGCAGATTCCTACCCATCCTTCACAGGTAATCCAAACTCCCCCTTCTATCTATAGCCTTCCCTGACCTCTGTGTCAGGAACAGTTGGGATAACTCCACCCTTGAGCTTGTATGATACTGTACACAGCTCTATTACATGGCGATTTTAATGTAGTCTTCTAACTATCTGCTTACATAACAGTCAGCCTCTGCAATGGTTATTAACTATTTTTTTACGTTAATCCCTTTAAGGATTGCTTTAAATCTTGGATTTTCCTCACTAAGGTGGCATGCATGTACACACACACACATACACACACAAGCACGCACGCACACACACACACACCCCCTAGGAGGATTACAGGCATCTTGAAAAAGTTATTCCCTCTTAGGAATCTGTGGAGCCAATGTTAGGAGCCCATTCAAGTCTTTGTGCATCTTTTTTAATGTTTTCCTTGCAAATCACAGTGACTGGCACATGGTAGGCACTTGATAAATGAGTGAATAAGTGAATGAACAAGTAACACTCTCCCTAAGAGAAATGCAAGATTTTTCCTAAAAATATATGCAGAGAATCCATAATTATCTCAGAGAAAACTAGATGTTAGAGAGTCTCTGGAGGAGTTGTGATCAACTCATGCAAGGCATTCTAGACTCACTGATCTAATCCTATTTTGATTCTCTTTCTAATGCTGCTCTATGGTAAAGACGGATAGTGGGCAAAATTAGTTACACTCAGTTTCTGAAATACAAGCTTCAGCAATTTTTCACAGGGGCACAGGTTAAATGAGGGGAGATTATTTCCCCCTTTGGTCCTCTCTTTCTATTACAGACCATTCAAAGGCAAACGGAGATTAATGGGTTTTGCCTTTTTGGAAAAATGGTGAAACTCCATCTGCTAGTCTATCCTTACACATGTGTCCCATCTGTTGCTGTGACGTGGGATTAGAGCTACAGGCTCCACCTTGAAGGTGGCAAGGACCCAGGAGAAGGCTCCCCAGGGGCTGCAGTAAAAGGTTGGGGCGTGGTGGGGTATGGAGGGCATTTAGTTCTGCTTCATTATAATGCCCAGGAGCTCCCTGCCTATGAACAGAGCTCATTCTCTCCCATTCTAACAGGAGAGGCTCTCCCATGCTAAGAATTAAACCGGGCTTCCAACTGTCAGTATGGCTAAGTCCTTGGAGAAGGGGCTTTTCAACCTAGAAGAAAAGAAATCCCCCCTTTGTCATTTCTATGGCATTGCTTTAAGGCACAGAAATTCTTTCCTCTTGAGTTTTTTTACAACACACCTGCTGGAATAAGCCTCAATTTGTTTAAGAAAAAAAAAACTGAGAGGAAAGAAAGAGATAATACAAAATTATTTTCCTAAGATAGTGAACTTCGCTGCCTCCCCAAGCGCCACTGGCAAACCCTTAACCTCTGCTGCTTCTGGATGAATGCCTGGTACTGAGAACTCTGCTCAGCCCTCCCGTGAGCAGCTAGAGGTCCCTAGTGGAAACCCAGAGCAAGCACAGCTGGTGTCAGGTAGGGCAGGCTGGGAGGCCCCATCCAGCACATGGCCAAGGAGAACTGATCGCAGCAGCCACCAACCAAAGGCATAAATGTGTGGGTTGACTAGAGTTCTATTCGCCTCATGTCGCCGACTTCAAGGATCTTGAGAAGCTGGAGAGTTGGTTGGGATCAGACTTTGAAAAGGAAAGAAAAGAGGAAGCTGGTCCTTGCTTCTTTCTCCTTGCCTGCCTGGAAACTGCGTTTCTAGTTAGCAAGGTTAGAACTCCCCAGAGCTCTGAGTGTATTACTAATGTGAGGCAGGAGTGGTGCAAGACTATATAAATGAGTACACAGTTGTCGAGAGCAGGAGGTCTGTAAATATCCAAGCTCCACGACAACAGAAGGATGGGAAGCCCCCCTCACCCACAAGATATCCAAGTGCCACACCATCCCCTTGTCAGGCATCACAGTGTTTTAGTATCTTCTCCTTTTTCCTTTTTTCAAATAGGGGAGAGCCACGTGATTCTTTTCACAGAGAAACAACAAGCAAGGATAGAGAAAACCATTACTGGGCTTCATTTTTTATATGAGTGTATGGCCAACAATTTAATTTCAGTGAGAAAGATGCTCCTCACGCAGTCAGTGGTAGCTTTTAAACCTAACCCTGCTGTTTGGAAAGACATTCTGTGCTGCTGAATAATTTAGGGACCTTTCTGTTTTCCACCCTTGGGAATAGAATGTGATTTTACTGCAGTATAAAAAAGTAAGGGTGCTGTGGGGAAAAAGTAAGTTTTTCCCCACAGGGTGCTGGTAAAGTCACAGAGAAGAAAGCTGAGGTAATTTGGAAAATGGGTGGTTTGATCTTGCCAGTTTCGATTGTACTCAGCAAATCCAAAACCTGCTCCTGGCAGCTGCCTCTAACAGTGAGTGGACTGCTGTGGAGCTCTGAGGGCAAGGAGAGGGGTTTTTTATCACCTCCATTGGCAAGGGTGAGATGTGTCATAATGATGAATATAAAGTCAGCTTATTTTAAAGTTGACAGTAGGAAATCAAACAATCTGCTAAAAGAGTTAAAGGGAAACATTACTGAAATAGGAGGATTTTTATAGTCATAACAACAACAAATACCTCTAAGCATTGCGTCTAGGCCTCAGAATATTCAGATTGTTTTAAGTCTCCACCTTAGGCACCTCTACAACACTGTGGAGCTCTTTACTCGTACTGCTAAGAAATCTGGTCATTGTTTGTGGAGTGTCTATATTTCCTGTTGGAATAAATACTCTCATGTGTGGGAATAGCAACCCTACGCCACCTGTTGTCTGGGATGCCTGGTACAGTGTAATGCTCATCAAATATTTGTGAATTACACTCATAATTGACACAAGAATGTAACACAATGATTTGTTTTCAAAAAGGATACTACTCATTATTTCAAAAAGAATACCAAAGAAATTTGACCGTTTCTATCAGATTGATGTTTTTACATTGGTGGACCATATGGCTAGAAACAAAATGGGTTCTAGTCCAAATATTTCATGGAAAGAGAAAGAAACTGAAAAGAAAAATCCCAGGAAATATCCTCACTCTCTTAATAGCCATTATCTCACCTGTTCCTCCCAACAGCCCCCTGAAGGAGATAAGTTATTATACCCACTTCACAGAAGAAAAAAAGTGAAGGAATTTTAAGAAGCAAAGGCAGCCTTCACCCAGTCCATGTGACCCAAACAAAAACCATAATCATCAGGCTTTATTTAAGGAGGGAGAGGAGTTCGTTTAAATCTAGCAACATGTATTCTTAACATGGAAGAACAGTTTGGGATGGAAGCACGGAGTAAAGCTGTACGGAACCAGGAGGGGCTAGAAGGCCTAGTTCCAGGCAAAGAGAAACATGGAACGGAATGTGTCAAAGAAGCCAACTGTCTTCAATTCTCACTTCAGCATCATATTGACCCTGGTTACAGGCCAGAAAGCTGCGGGAAACCACATCAATATTTAGGGGCCTACCCGCCAATGGTTCCACTGAATCTCAATCATCAGCAATTCTAATTTCAAAATGAATAAAGACCCGTTAAAACATGAAAATAATTACAAATGTATATTCTGGTGCTGTTTGGAGGCAGGCCTGCCCTTCTAGGGAAGAAGCTTCCATAGATAACTCTGGATCAGAACTCATGTGTCCAGAATCATGCAATGGCATTCCAGCTCTCAGAAAAAAGACTTGGCCTGGCCAGACCTACAGGGCCCCACAGGAGCCAGCTCCCAGGTCTCCCTTGCCTCATCTCCTCCACACTTAGTCTGCTCTAGCCACACCCACCTCCTCAATGTTCTTAGAACTTCCCCCATATATCCAAATACGCACCTGGCTAACTCCTCCCTTCCCTGAGGTCTCTTCCTGGGAAACCCGATCTAAAATTGTACGCACTCCCACATCACACTGCTTCCCTCTCCCTTACCCCAACATTTCCTAATCTCCCACCTGCTTTATTGTTTTCTCCTTAATTTTAGTCACTATCAAACAGGAGATATTTACTAGCTATCTTGATATTGTCTCTCTCCCTTACTGGGATATAAGCTTATCAGGGCAGGCATTTGTACCGATTTTATTAGACATGTGCCTCACACAGCACCCAGCACATAACAGGTGCTCAGAGATGTTGGTTGAGTGGGTGGATGGAATGCAGAGAAACTTGTCATCTCTCCTTCACAAAGTCCAGAGAAGCAGGCACAGAGGCTGAGTTCCATCTTTGTGGCCCCAGAGGTTGCAGCAGACAGGTAGCAGTCTTCCCAGGTTCTGAGCCTGGAAGTTTTTAAGACAGAGGCTGATGCTTACAGGACAAATGAGAGGGAGCTTGAGAGGTGTGTTCTTTGCAGGAACTTTCTTTGGGCCATTTGTCTGTCCAATGCAGATGCAGGCTCTCTCGGGGAGCCCAGTTATTCTGTTTGGCTGGATTCATTCTCACAGACTCCACATGTGCCCAGAGAGAGCCCCAGGGCTTCTTTCTAGTCCACACCTGCTCCTCTGAATGGCCACTGCAAGCCCCAGGGTACAGAGGGGTGGGACATGTCTGTGACACCTCAGGTCCCTCCTGGGAGAGGGAAGAGATCGGGTAGGGCTGTTGCAATCTGGAGGATGCCTTTCCCAGAAAGGATGGAAAAAGGCCACAGCCCAGACTGCCTGCCATGTTCTCAGGGATACCCCTTTCAGACAAGTCTCAAAAACATAAAATTACATCTATCTTTAAAAGAATACATTTCACCATCTGCATTACCAGCTTACCTGTTTTAAGGGCTTCTGGTGGGTAACAGGAACCCAGGGTGACATAACTTCGATATTAATTATCAGCTATCTTCCTATCAAGGGATTACTTTATGGCAGCTTTTGTTTATTTGGGGGAAAAAAGACAAAGGTTTTTCAGGGGAAGTTGCTAGTTTAAACAGCAACACAGTTATTTTATTAGAATGTTTTTTTCTTAATTCTACTAAATCATACTCATATCTAGCTTAGATGCTAATTTTAGAAGAAAAACAAATGCATGCATGTTTTCCATATTTAAGTCATTCTTTAAATGGCAAGGAACACAAAACTGATTTTCCTAGCATCTAGGAATTATCTCCTATGCACCAAGGGCTTGATAAACATTTTCTTCATATATATATTTTAAAATGCCATTGACACAACATTGTAAACTGACTATACCTCAAATAAAAAGAAAATAAAATGCCTAAGTTTATCTCAATTTGATGAAACCTTTCAAAGTTTGAATGTTAGAAGATTATTCACCCAAGCTTCTTGAAATGTGTCCTAATGTCTACAAGTATGCACAAGCCTGGACTTCCTCAGCCCTTTGTACCTGCCTGCATTGTAGCAATTGGCACATCTTAATGCTCAGTTCCTCTGTGTGTCTTCTACACTAGAATGCAAGCTCCTCAAGGCTAATTTATCATTTCTTTCCCAAGCACCTTGCTTGGTGCCTGGCAACAGTATGTACTTGGTAAAATCATTCATTCAGTCAGTCATTCACTCAATCATCATTTAAGGGCCTGAAACAGGTGAGTCACTCTCCAGATACTGAGCACATAGTGATGGACAAGGCTTCTAGCAGGGCCTAGTCCCTCCCCTGACAGAGCTCATAGCCCAGGGACTGGGTGTGGAGGTAAGCAATTAAATAATTATGCAAACAATTACCAAAAGGGTGAAATGAGTTAAGATAACACACTTTAGGAGAACAATGAGGGGACCAGTATTGTCCAAGGATCTGGCAAGGCTCCCAAGATGAAGTGACATTTATACTAAGACTGAAAGGATAAATCAGAGTCAGCCAGAAAGAGTGATGGGAAGGAGTATTTCAGGTAGAGGAAAAAAACACATGACAAGATCTGGTATTCCCAAATTCCTGACACATTGTAGTCTTCAAGATTCAGCAATGAGAAATTCAAATCCCCAGCAATTCTCAGGAATTCCCAAATCATAAGTATATTTTTAAAATAATCATGAGTGACCACAATACTAAGCAGTGAACAATAAACAGTGAATCATTTTTCAGTGATACAGTTACAACTAGCAGCTTCAAAGGCGTCTTGTAACTTCACTCTCAGAAAGCAGAACAATCTTTGGAGCTTTATACAAGCAGGGCTTAATGAATTTTTCAAAGAATGCCTTTAAGATATTAGGTCTGCCTGTTGAGAAACAAAAGCAAACAGAATAAGAGAAAGAGACAGACTTGCCAAAGAAATCAATACTGCAACTGTCATTATTAGAAGTCAAGTTTCAAATGGCTCCTCACTGTCAACTCATTGCGTGCCTCTCTCTTAAAATAAAATTGAAGTTCATTGGGGGCTAAGCAGTTCTGACACTGAGATGAAATGTACAATTGAAGAACATGAGATGAAAACCACCTTAAATCTAGGTTTTTATGTCCACTGGTTTGGTGTTTGAACTCATAAAATATTTTGCCAAGTGCTAAAGAAGGATTTCCTAAGAAGCTTCAGATAATGTACATGCTTAGAAGGCCACTAAATGGCTATATGTGTGTAATTAGAATTGGTACTAGAGACAGGGAGAGAAGGGAAAATAGCTTGATATTATATAGAATAATTGGTAGTATATATATATATATATCATATAGAGAGCAACTGGTACATATGATATAATATATAAAAAATATAATACAATTGTCATACACATATATATCATGTATATGTGTATGTATATATACATATATCTCCAATTATCATTATAATACCAGTCTATCTCCTCTTCAATTACAGGTATTTATATGTTGATTCTCCTCAAGGTTCTTAATTATTTCCCACATCTACCCCTATCCCGAATTGAAGAGAACAATTAAATATTAATAGGCCCTTAGTAATGGGAGTATTATATCCCAAAATGTTTAGCAGGAAACATAAAGCTTTTGTAGCTCTAAAATTGGTATATCTCAGAGTTACTCACCAACAAGCCAGCCCCTGCATTTATTTGAAACATGCCAAGAAATCTTAAACTTTTTGATGAGAACTCAGCTGAGCCCTTTGTCATTTCTGAGTCCCTAAACTGATCTACATATGGAGAGGGAAGATGTTCTTGCCAAATGTTTTGATCTACCTGAAATTAAAGTGAAATGCAATCTTTGGGGATTCAAGGGTGACTTTAAGCTGTCAACAAGCAACATCCTGGTTAAGGAACAGAACAATAGGAAAATACCACTCTCATGTCTCTGGAGAAATAGGAGGCTCAGATTAAGAGCAGGGTCTCCCATCTGCCACAGTGCTTAGAGCTCCGAGGAGTTTGGGGGCGGATCTGGAAAGTAATTGGGTAGCCAAGACTGTACTAGGCCAAGAAGGAAGGCAATCAGGCATCCGGGGCCTCCATCTCACACTCTTACTCAGGCTTTGCACTTGAAAATGCAGTACCTTTCACGGTTGGAAAGAAAAGACATGCCAGTGACAAAACTGGAATACTGCAGGGAAATTATTAACACTTGGCACTTTAGGTTTCCTGGGAGGATGTGTCACACATATTAAGTAGGCATGACACAGTTTAACAGTACAGCCTGGATGGGCTCAAGCTGTTCATTTAAAGTTCCAGGTACCATAAGGAAGAGTCCTTTTGATGGGGAGACCTTAGCAGCCACTGAAAAGGCTTCCGGGAAGAGAGGAGATGAAGGAAGATGCTCTTTTGAGGAAATCTCAGCCTAAACTCAGAAAGGCTTACAAAGATTCTCCTACCATACATTTAAAGGACACTTATGGGAATTGTGAGTGCTATTTTGCAGCAGGAAATTTTGCAGAAATGAAATTACATTGGAGGTAGAGTTGCACTGGAATTAACAAGCACAGAAAGCACTAAGTAAGTGATGCTGTTTTGCATAATCTGGGCATTGAGCAAATACACAGTAAGAGTATGGACTTACTCTACCATGCAGTGTGGTTGTTACTGGCACAAACTCTGATGTGAGGCAGACCTAGATTTCCCTTTTCAGCTCTGCCCCTTGCTAGCTGTGGGAACTTGGGCAAGTTACTTCATTTCTCTGAACTTCAGTTTCCTCGTCTGTCAAAAAGAGATTATTGCATTTACCTCATAGGGGAATCAAGAGAACTAAATTGTGCATCATATATAAAGAATCTGGTCTAGTGGCTGGCAGATGGTAGTGAATAAAAAGTCAAGATAGATGAGTATCAATAGTCTTCCCTTTCACTGTGTTCAGATTATTTTACTTCTGAGGTGACAGCAGAAGTACCAGTATTAGAAGTACTCGTAGTAGCAGTACTAGTCATAGTATTAACAGTCTGTAATATTAAGTACTTACTTATCATGTTGAGTACTGATCATATTATGATATGTTCCTCTATGCTTTCTATAAGTTCTTTAATATTTATACAACCTCATGTAATAAGAGGTAACCTACCCTTCGTGTGTTCAGAGGAACTCAGAGGTGAAAGAATTTGTCTGAGGTCACACAGAGCTAGGAAGATGATGAGCTCAAACTGAAACCTTGGTCTGTCTTACTCTAAAGCCTAGAATTTTCATTATGTGATTCCTAAATAGTAGGGAAACACTAGCGGGGATTAGTATTGCTGCCGACCAAGGGAGCTTAGAAATGCTGTCCAGGAGAGAAAGTATTTGAGCAGGGTCTTAGAGGATGGAGACCTGGACGACTGGGCCCATCAGAGGGAGCCAAAACACGGGTCTTCCAAAGCAGTCCCACAGCAACCACCAGAGAATCACAGGATGTTGAACTAACTCTTTCTGTTGCCCTGGAATTTTGGCAGAGATTCAAAGGCCAAGAACAAAATAGCAGATACCACATATCTGCAGAGTCTCAAGTAGGGTACTAAACTATATCAAAAAGATTAGGAGAGAACTGGGCCCAAGCCAGTGCTTCCAGAAATAGGTAATTACCCCTCCAACTATATAAAGGTTGGGGTTGAAAAAAATCAAAAGAAAAAGTCGCTGAGTATTTTACTTCTCCCCGGATGAAGGCAGGAAAGAGTTGCGGCCTCGCTTCAAACCTGGTGCAACAGGTTGAAAAGGGACTAACAGGAGAGCTTGACACACTTCTCCAGGATTCTGGAGGACACAGGGACTGGTGTTTGGAAAACATCTGAAGGTGAAAGACTGGACAGTGAAAAGGTGAAAGAAAGACTTTGTTCTTTTGTAACAAAGAACAGGAGAGCTGGGTGGGATGTGAGGTGTTTCTTCACCCGTGCCTTGGCAAAGGGGTTCATTTCTCTATTTCTAGATGTGAATCCTCAAGAAAAAAACCCACTCTGACTCAATCCAAAAGAGATCCTCCTCAAGGGACTTCAAGTCCCCTGCAGTGAAGTGGTCCTGGAGAAGCCCAAGGGATGAGGTGGACAGTTGTAAAGTGATCAGCAGATGAGAACTATTACTCATTAAAATTTACTGCAGCCTTAGATCTTGAGCAAAGGATCTCACAAATGTATCCCCCAAAAGAAAGAGCCACCAGTCACAAGTCCCTCATCCAGAGGGTAGAAACACAGGTGACAAGTAGACTAGCCTGACTAGCCTTGCTCACTTTCTCCCTACTTGCTAATTGCCCTTTCTGATGCCTACATGGACAAGACCTTTTAAACTGGATCGAATACTTTGATTCTTGAAAGTTAATTGGAGTCTTTTTTATTATGTAAGAGTGACTGGAAAAGATAGTTCATTCAGGCACCAGAACAATGCTTTATGTAGCCTACATATGAGAGCGAGTTAGAAAGTATAAAGTTGCTTTTGGTCTTGTATTCTACTGAGACCAGCTAATAGAATAAAACATCGGTGAGAACTGTTGCAGTAATAATAACAATAATATAATAAGTCCATGCAAACTCTTTACCTACCACATATTTTCGTCATCTTTTTGCCAAGTCTCTTCATCAATTCATGTAGGCTTTGGGTTTGATTTTTGTCCTTAGTCACTTTTCTTGTTAAGTTCTACAACCTGGTGTGTCACATAGATTCCTCTCTTTTATCACCTCTCAAACTGGCTTAGTTTTGCCACATCCATACTAAACATTGTCTGAATGACATAAAGGAGAAAATGGTTTTTGGTGAGGGGGTAATCTGTGATGAAATCTGAATGCTAGGTTGGGTCCTTATTTTGAAGGGATATGAATGCCATGGTAAAAAATTATTTTTTCCCTTCGCAGATCTAAAGAGATTCTGAAGGATTTTAACCTGAGCGGTGACATATAATTATATTTAGGGGTTTCCAGCTTTGATCATTTTTGGCAGGAAGTGTGAGGAATATACTGAATAAGGAAGAAACTAGAAATAGGAACATCAAGTAAGAGGTAACCCTGAGATAAATAGCCTATAAAATTAATAGAAGAAAAATTAAAATTCTCCAATGACCTATCTAAAAGCAGGTAATGAAGTGCAGTAAGCATGTTAATAATGAAGGAACAGACTAATAAATTGAGCTGGATCATCATCTGAAAATAAAGATTTTGATGTGAGCTGCAGAATATGTATTGACTGATAAATTGGTATTCTGGTGCTTGAAACCATCACAAATTTTATTTTCATGCATTATTTTGGAATCCTGGATTATAAATTTCAGTGCAATTTTCTGTCTCATGGACTTAATTCAGAGGGCATGGATCTTCTTACAAGGTTAGGAAAATTAAAAATGGCTTCAAGTCTCCTAACCATCTGCTGTCCTTTGGCCAAAAAGAAACTACCTTCCCCTCTCCCACCCAAGGACTTTTACAACCAAATGGCAAATACATTTTTAATGAATCAGTATTTCTTTTTTTATTAAGCAGAAAGCTATTTGTATTTCACTCCCAGCTCCATCTGGAATGGTTCTTTATTTTACATTAGCTTTAACTTAAGTCTCATTATTTTTCACAAACATTTTCAAAACTTCTTTGAAAATAACGTTAAATGCTTGAGGGCATTAGCCAAGTGCAATTCCCTGAGAAACATCAAAGGAAAAGCTGGACTTACTGAGAACAAGTTTCCATTGTAATACCCCAAAGTAACAATGACGTTTTTGTTAGAGAAAGAGCATGAAAATATTCTGTGCCAATTAATATACCCTACCTTCTCCTGTAATTAAGGTGCCATCCGTTCCAGCCTCAGTCCCTGAGAGCCATCTGGTCACACACTCAACACCTTTTCACTTTGCTTCTCCAGTCACAAACGCCAGAAGGTACATCCTAGCACCTATTTTATCTTGGACACACTGTCTTTTTATGTCCTCATATTTATCATCAGCCTTTGTTAGGATCATTTCCTTGTAAATCCCAGGAGTAATTCAAATATTAATCTTAATATTACTATTAATACCATTTATTGAATGCCTAACATATGCCAGGTAACATGTTCAGGATTTTCCTACACTATTTCCATTTAACTGCACAACAAACCCAGGATATAGAAATACTATTTCCAGTTTACAAATGATAAAACAAGCTTAAAGAGATTTAATAATCTGCCCAAGTTCCTATAGCTAGTGAGAAACCTAGCTGGGATTAAATCCAAATTAGGGCTCTGAAGTACTGAGCTGTTCTGCCTCCAATGCCTAGGGAAACCACAAGGACTTCCTGTATTTTTGACACAGTTCTGACCATGAGGATAAATTCCTGTGTCTGGGCTGAAATTTTTCACTCCTAGTAAGGATTTTATTAAATGATTCCGTAGATTGAACAAGAAAAGTTCTGGAAACTTATTCATGAGAAAAAAAATGTTGCTACACTTTGAAGGAAAAGTTATTTGAGTTAGAATCTTCAAAGTACCCCAAAGTAATCTAGACAGACAGCTCTTAGGTGAAACTGACCCACCTCAACTGAGAAACAGAGTGCGAATTAGTTAAGGTTATAAATTGCACTCTACCCCAACTCTCTGAGTCAGTTCCAAGGATTTAGGTTATTAATGTCAGGTAGTCAATTTCTAATTCTTCTTACTATTCAAGGCAAATTAAATCAACAGTATAGAGTACTCTTTCTCTAGTGATAAAATACTATTCCGTGTACTAAACCTTTCTGCTACAGCATTGCATGGGGCACAGCAGGATGTGAAAATCTACAGGTAATTCAACACATTCAGGTTTGTACTAACTTTCAGCATTTGTTCCCACTAGGTATTTTTGCTCAGTTAGATGTATTACAACATTAACTGATTTGCACTTTCTAGCCTATGCCAAGCTCTACTCATCCACTGATGGATGAGTTTGAGAAGCCAGAAAAGCTAAGAAGAAAAGTTAAGAACAGAAATCAGTGGGAGAAAGAGGACACCAGAAAATCTAAGCACTGAAATGCCACTCTTGAGTACTGGGAGTCAGTGATACCCTCCATTTTCAAAATTAGAGTGCTAATTAGCTCAAGATGCAAAGCTTTTGACTGGGCCTTGGAAACACTAAATCCTCTTCCTGACACTGACTTATTTTGTGTCCTGTGCTTGTCACATAACCTTGCTGAACTTCAGTTTATTCATTTGCAAAATGGAAATAATAATATGTATAGTACAGAGGTGTTGTGGAGTTTAATTAGCATTTCTGAAATACTTTGAGATAATCAGATGAAAGGTGTACTTGAAATTTACAACAATAATTATTATTTTTTATTGTACATAACCATTTCAAAATATAAGAAGCTATTGGATGTTGTTTTACCATCATTTAACACATATGATAGCAAAAACCTGTTTCTGAAAACCATGCTCTTATGGTTGATATGAGTTGCTCATTTGTAGATTATTCTCAAAGAAATCAAACTGGGAACAACATGTGAAATAGGATAACTAACAGGAATAGAGAAAGGCATAACAGGTAAGTATTGGTTTGACCAGTTAGAGTAGACACACCTAACAGTTGAAGTAAACACAACAGCAGAAGGGATAATTGAAGGAAACAAAGATACAGCTTGATTGCAAAACAATATAATGGTACTTCTATTTGAAATATGCTTTTCTTCTTAGGACCTCAAAGCAATTCACCAACATTATCTCCTTAATCTCCAGAAGGAAGAGAGCAAAGAGGAGTCCAATTTAAAGATAGATGGATGGAGACTTGGTGACTAAGTGGCTTGCCCAAGGTCACTGAGTCCATTGCTAGCTGGAGGATCTAGGCTGTCCTTTTTCTGAATCAGGTCAAAGAGGTTGACAGAGGTGGGGCTGAGACTGGAACTCAGGTGCTTTGTATCTAATAACTGTGTGATGCTACCTCTCCTCAAATAAATGGGTAGAGTCTGAGGATAAAGGCATCTTACAAAAGAATCCTCTAAAAAATCTAAATAAAAGCTCCATTTATGCTTAAGAGATTCTGTAAGGCTGAGAAGGTCTCTCCTAGATTAACAGAACCTGGGAAAGCATGCTTCTTATTCCACTGTTTAATTGCTGCAAGTTCTATTTCTATCAGTGATGGTACAGATTTCAAGGAGTTTTATATTTTAAGGTCCATCTCAGGTTACTGGGGAAAAAAAATAGTCTCCTGCAGAAGGTGACTGGAACTTTAGAATATGTTTAGTAAATTATTTATTTCATACCAGGAAATTTTCAAAGTGCCTGATTCCAGTCCAAGTATCAGAAAGCACCAGCACGTATTCACCTCAGATAAATCAGACCTTGAAACTCTCTTTCCACATATGCCTACTTTTTGGCCTCATAAACATCCTAAACACAATTTTCACCCAAACATACAAGACACAGAATGTGGGAGAAATCCCATTAATATTAGACTTGGGTATCTTACAGTATCTGAGACCACTTGACTGTCAAAAATCACCAAAAATGGCATTATCAGCTTTTATTTTATATTAACTTGACCAGGGTTGTTAGTAGAAGTATTTTAGGTAATTAGGATCCACCATGAGATAATGTCTTGATGATATTTCTGCATATTGGGCAAGTATTTCTCATTGATGTGCTATTTTCAAGTTTAAGGCATTCTTTCTCTCTCTCTCTAATAAAGGCATACTGTAAATTGTTTCCTGTAGAGACTCAGAAAATATATAAAATACAAAGACAATGGATAAAAAAGGAGGGGAGGTATAAAGGGCCAACTTACTGGAAACCCACCAGAAAAGCAATATATGAAACACTTCTCTAATAAGATCCAACACACTTCTTTGAGAAAAAAAAAATGAATTGATGAGGGATTTGATAAGGTCTAAGAAACACATCAAGGATTTGTTTACACACTTGCAAGTTGATACAAATATTAACTCTTATAGTTCCTTCTGTTTAATTCATTATGATTTAATTGGTATTTATTATTGAATAAATCTGTGAATAAAATTGTTTTCAGGGGTAATGTCTTTAATCGGGAATCAGTTTCAAACTTTCAAATCATCTTTTCTTTTTTTGTTTCTTTTCCTTTCTTTGTTAAGCAAAGACCAAAATCATGATTGTCTTTCATCTAGAACAGATTTAACAGTCCTATTTTACCTGGTTGGCTGCCTGTGACTCACTCCACTCAGGTTCACAGGGTTCTGGTTAATTAGTGGGGCAAGTTTCCACCCTGCATTATATCTCACAATCTCCAGCTTCAAGACTTGTATCAACTCTCTGGGCCAAACAATACAACAAACAGAAACTTGTAAAGAGTTCTTTTTCAAATAAACTCAGCTTCAAAATAACCAACACCCATACTAGTCTGCAACAGTTAGCCCTCTAATGCCCAGACACATCGTCAAACAGTACACTTATGACATAATCCAGAGTTAATAATCTGACAGCTCGATTTCCTTGGAGATAAGTAAAAAGTATCTTTGTGTAACTTGGATTTTCCCAGTGATATGCAGGAATCTAGAAAAGGTATTGCACAGTAGGTTAAAAAAAAATGTCTCTTTGGGTACATTTTCTCGGCCAAAAGGATAAGTTGTATTAATTGCCAAACATTCAGAATCTTCCCTGCCTCTGCCAACTGGCATTGCTTTGGATTTTTCTATATTTCTATTTTTCTACAATGCTCATGCCAGCTACATTTCCTCCCCATGCATAATTCAATCCTGGGCTGGGGAAGGGAGAATGGCAATGTTCCTGCATCCAGAGGAAGAAATTATATCTGTGGAGAGATACAATTTAAAAACATAACTTATAAGAGAAAACCTAGATGACCTTGGGTATGGTGGTGACTTCTTAGTTATAACATTAGAGTCACGATCCATGAAAGAAATAATTTATAAGCATGACTTCATTAAAACCTTCTACTCTGCAAAAACAGTGAGAAAATAAGCCACACACAGGGAGAAAATATTCACAATAGACACATCTGAGGCCTGTTACCCAAAATATGCAAAGAAATCTTAAAACTCAACAATAAGAAAACAAAAAATCCAATTGAAAGATGAGCCAAAGACCTCAACAGACATCACACCAAAGAAAAAATACAGATGACAAATAAGCATATGTGCTCCACATCATATGTCATCAGGGAAATGCTAATTAAAGCAACAATGAGATGCCCTTAATGCTTACTAGAATGGCCAAAATCCACAAGATGGGCAATACCAAGAAATAGTGAAGATGTGGAGCAACAGAAACGCTCATTCATTGCTCATGGAAATAAAAAAATTTTTTTTTATTTCAAATACAGTTTAGCAGATTCTTGTAAAACTAAATATATCTTACCACACAAGGCAGCAATTATGGCTCCTTGGTGTTTACCTAAAGGACTTGAAAACGTATGTCCACACACAATCCTGCACACAGATGTTAACAGCAGTTTTATTCATCAAAACTTGAAAGTAATTAAGGTGTCTTTCAATAGGTGAATGGATAAATTAACTGTGGTACATTTCATTCCAGACAAAGGAATATTATTCAGTACAAAAAAGAAATAAGGTATAAAGCCACGAAAAGAAGGAAACTGAAATGAATATGACTGAATGAAAGAAGCCAACTGTAAAGGGCTACATACTGTATGATTCCAACCAAATGACATTCTGGAAAAGGCAAACGATGGAGACAGCAAAAAGATCAGTGGTTTCCACAGCTTGGGGGTGAAGAGAGGGATGACTAGGTAAAACACAGAGGATTTTCAGGGCAGTGAAAATACTCTCTATGCTACTATAATGATGAATGCATGTCAATACACATTTCTCTAAATTCATAAAATGTACACCACCAATATTGAACCCTAAGGTAAACTAGAGACTTTAGGTGACCATGGTGTGTCAGTGTAGGATCATCACTTGTGACAAATGTACCAGTCTGGTGAGGGATATTGATAATATGGGAGGGTATACACACGTAGGGACAGGGGGTATATGGAAAATCTACACATCTTCCTCTGAATTTTGCTGAGAACCTAACTTCTCTGAAAAAAATAAAGTCTTTACATACATACACACATGTACATATGTACATTCACATACACACTTCTCCAGTTTAAAGCTAGAGAACCAGTGGCTGAGAGCAGCATATAAAGGCCAGAACTCAGTTCACATTTATGATGATAAGAAACCCAAAAGGGTCATGCTAGATAAAGTCAGCACGAGCATGCCACTATGTTGATAAAATCCCATCTAAAACACAACATTCAGTTTTATTTACCCGCCTTAAAAAGTTACTTACGTTTAGTTTGCAAATAATATACAGGTACTCCAATATAATTCTGAGGGCACTCATGTAAAATCTTAAAATGATCTGATCTGCCTGCAAAATGTTGCATGCACTTGCTCCTGGGAGCTACAGCTAAAATATTTGCAAGTTCTAAGTCAAGATATCTTTCCTTGGAGGTCTTGAAACCTCCCATATCATAGTGTGAGGAGCCAGGGCACAGGTGGGATGTGTTTCCATTAAGAACAAGGGCTGACTACCTGCTGCTTGGACTGCAGCATGCCCCAGGGAGGGGTCATCCTTGGCTCCAGTCCTTGGAGATCCAATATGGCCTCCCCAGGTATCTTGGATAAAGTCACCTAAACTTCATTATCAGTGTTTCTCTCCTTTCTTTGGGTTTTAAAATGTGAATAGGGCCAGAGCCAGACCATAACTGCTCTTTAGTTATCAATTTCCATCTCCTGGTTGAGGAGACTGCTTATTGGGGCAGGCAGGGGGATCACACCCGGGTCTACACTAACTCAGGAACTCAAATGTCAAGCAAAAGGAATCAAGGGCCAATCTCTCCTCACTTCCTGCAAATCTGCTTTGGCTCAGCTAGGTGTCCGATGGACTGAGTAATGTAATTACCCCATGGGAAACAGAAGATGGAACTGCGTTTAAATGCCATGGACTGATCCCATAAGCTCCAGTATTTATTTTAATAAAACATGGTTGTGCTTGTTTAGTGTTTGTATTTGTTTCAATAGTAATCAAAATTATATGGACTCTCATTTTCAATGAATGCAACTTAATCATACAGAAACGTATAATTAATTGGTTCAGTCGAGGAAGCCTTCAGTTCTCATACACCCTCTGGCCCCCTTGCCTCCCTCGTTTCCTCCCAATCTGCTGTTTTAGGCCATGAAGGCATTTAAATTGTTTTAGACTTTTTTTTTCTTTTGGCAGATATCAACTGGGACTTCTATGGTCCTCCAAAATTGACCATTCTGTCATTTGTACTCAAGTAAATATCCTAATATGAAGGTTTCTTGAGAATGTCCATTCAGGTTTATCAAATATAAAATTACATTGGGTAGAGCTCACATCCAGAGCACTGCAAAGGCCTATTCTAAGGCCTGTTGCTGCCTGTATTCATGATTTAGTGTTATGTGGGTAGGAGCTTTCATTCTCTGAGGAATTCTTGGCTTAGATATTAAATCATGATCAGCCACACACTCTGAGTGACACTTTTCTCATCTTCTTAAATCCCACATAAAACTCCCACTGAAATGATGAAGAAGACACATATGCGGGGAGAGGAGGGAAGGCTGACTTGGTATCCGTAGTGGTTCTTAACTAGCCAAAAGGAAATGCATTTTGTTTGCTCACAATGCGTCCATGCATGCAATCATCTCCCCTCCTGGAATCGACAACCCAATTTCAGTTCAGAAACTGGAATGGTTAAGCATCACACAGGCTCCAGAATACAGGCAGACAACCTCTATGAAAAGCACTCAGTTTTTCTAGAATTTAACATTTCAACTCTATGAATGTGCACCAAGCTCAATATGGCAAAATCCTACGCAGCCTGAAAACTCAGCAGTAGGCATTCAAGTCAGCCTGCCCAGTTGACAAGTGACTCAATACTGAAGCTTAATTGTCTCTGCTGTTTGCCAGTAACTGTAAGCAGGTACTTATCTTGGCCTCACTCCACTGGTTCCCCAGCATTTTTCAGTTGGGAAAGTAACTACATGAACTACAGTGGCTGTGCAAGATGAAAATAGGTGTATTATCATTGGCATTTTGGACAAGCCTTTGGCATTTTACTGCTCTGGCAAGGCACACCAGAGCATTACGCTGTGTGTGAAGAGATTGGCCAAGATGATGAAATGTTGGCCTTTCTCCAAAATTTCAAGTGGTTTACACCCAGTATCGGCTAGGAAGGCATTTGTTCACACATGGGTTGACATTCTCAGCTTAAAAAAGCCTGGGAACTTACCTTCTTTCACTCACTCACACTCTTATCCACATTTACAAATACAAACCTTGATGTTTCTAGCAGGAGGATAAATCATGCGGTAAACTCACAAGCTACTGATTAGTGATTTATGTGACTGAATAAGATTCAACATTTGAATTTTGAGTCATGAAACACTGGAGGTTTTGCAATGTAAGAAAACCAATGTCTTTTTTAGATAAGTTCTCCATTTTTCTGTTATGTCTTTAATATTTTAGAACAAATAAAATCCACAGGTAACTACCAAAAATTATTTTAATATTTCCAACAACCCTCTCTCCCCACAAAGATCCTACCAAACCACTAACAGGTAAAGGAATGACTATGTGTTTTACCCTGCCCCTCCCTTTACTTCACTCTCCTCCCAAGAACTGACTATGGGAAATAAACCAGCAGTAATGCGGGAGCCATAAGATAACTGATCACCTGAATAATCAAGAGCAAACTAGCTCTCAGAAGGAAAGAGCTCCTTCGTGTTGGGTGAGGGGCTGCTATGCTTCTACACAATGCTTCTTGATTAGAAGGAACTCTGTTCTATGAAACAATAAGCCTGACAACTGTTGTGTCACAGAATTGGGGACTATGTCAGGCCATCAGTGACCTTGACCTTTTGGGGGTTCAGTTTCTTCACCAGTAAAGGAGTCAGTTTAAATTTTTTAAGTACCCTAATAACTCTGAATTCCTTCTCACAATCTTTGGACTGCCATTTGTTACAATGACTTTGCTACTCTACTTTACTGAAAGAACTGGGGAGTTAAATTCTCTCCTATTTTCGTCTTTGATTATCTACCTTTGGGAAAATGTCTTATTTGCTAATACAGTGGTGGAGCAAAGATGGTGCATATGCCTCCTAAGCCCTTTTCAGAAAGACAAATGCATTTTCATTCCAGTCTTTCCATGCTAATGAGTCCTTTATGGCTTTTAGAATCAGCACAGCATATCTCTGATATCAGAAATATGTAGAAATGTCTTGGCTATCGTAAGCAGTGCTGCCATGAACACTGGGGTGCGTGTATCTTTTTGAATTAAGGTTCTCTCTGGATATATGCCCAGGAGTGGGATTTCTGGATCATATAGTAAGTCTATTTTTAGTCTCTCGAGGAATCTCCATACTGTTTTCCATAATGGCTGCACCAAACTACATTCCCACCAACAATGTAGGAGGGTTCCCTTTTTTCCATACCCTCTCCAGCATTTATCGTTTGTGGACTTTGAATGATGGCCATTCTGACAGGTGTGAGGTGATACCTCATTATAGTTTTGATTTGTATTTCTCTGATAATTAGTGATATTGAGCATTTTTTCATGTGACTATTGGCCATCTGTATGTCTTCATTGGAGCATTGCTTGTTTAGGTCTTCTGCCCATTTTTGGATTGGATTGTTTGCTTTTTTCTTATTAAGTTGTATGAGCTGTTTATATATTCTGGAAATTAAGCCCTTGTCATTCTCATCTTTTGCAAAAACTTTCTCCCATTCCATAGATTGTCTTTTTGTTTTGCTTATGATTTCTTTTGCTGTGCAAAAGCTTCTAAGTTTAATTAGGTCCCATTTGTTTGTTTTTACTTTCTTTCTATTGCCTGGGTATAGCCAAGACATGGAAACAATCTTAATGTCCATTGGCAGATGACTGGATAAAGAAGCTGTGCTATAGTTATACAATGGAATACTACTCAGCCTTGACCCTCACACCTACACTGGTCTTGCGTTCTCCTGACTCAAGGACCCTGGATTTATTTTGGAATTTTGGCCCCATACACTTGTCTTTTGGAACACTCCTTGATGCTAACAACCCTCATCTCTAGGTACAACTGGACACTCAAACTCAAGCTTTATTCTACCTCAGATCACAGAAGTGCCTCTCCTGTTCTAATTCCAGCCCCAGAGCCTATGCCAATCACAGGTCCTTTGTTTTGTGCTCTGACAATATCTGACTGGGACTATTGCGGGGGGTTGGCCCCCATTCAACAGTGAACAGGCTATGAGACCAATCAGCCCACAAAGGCTATGGCTGGGCGTTGGGCTAAATTTACGGAATCAGTACATCATGGCAGAAGAAAGAATGCAGTCTGGCTGGGGATTAATAAACCAGTTCTTCCAATTCACCTAAGATGCATTTCGTATATAGATGGAAAGGGAGGGGAAGGGAAGGGAAGGGAAGAGAAGGGGAGGGAAGGGAAGGTGGAAAAGAAAAAGCTATCCCAAAGATAAACAGATTCATATCTGCTCCTTTACTACTTACCCATCCCAAAATCATCCCATATTAGTGGTTCTCAACTTTTGTTATACATTGGAATCATCTGAAAAGCTTTCAAAATACTGATGCCTGATCCCCTTCTGCAGATTCTTATTTAATTGGTTTAGGGAGCAGCCCAGATACAGGAATATTTAAATACTCAACTCTAGAATTTAGTGTTTCTCAAAATTTAGTATACATAAGAATCACCTGGTTATTTTGTTAAAATGCAGATTCTGATACAGCAGCTCTCTGGTGGAGCCTGAGAGTCTGCATTTCTAACAAGCTCCCAGGTGCTGCTGATGCTGTTGGTTCACAAACAACATTCTGAGCAGAAAGACAGAACCTAATCCCGAACACCTGAGAAGCAACTCACCATATTTGCTAAGAAGATTTTTCTACCTGCAATTTGTTGGTGCACAACAACAAAAGCCAGTGGAAACCCACTTCTCCATTCCCCACTGCAGTTTTACAAGCTAATTTCTAAGGACGTGTAAGGTGCAATGTTAGGACTCAATCTATCCATAATTCCTTTTACCTCCCTTCTTCCTGAGAGCCATCGTAACTGCTCTCCACATCATTAGGCTGAGAGTATCCATGGCAACAAACCCTCTCACAGCTTCTCTACAAACAGAAAGTCTACCAAAACCAAATAGAAATAAACCACAAATATCTACTGTGCAAAGGGCTATGGGAAAATGTAAAGACATACAAGCCATTGTCCCATACTTCCTTCTTGTCTGTTGACAAGGTCTGTATAGAAAAACAGGGCCTATCATTCAGAGCAGAAGTGCTCAGGGTCAATGAGTGGTACTGGAAGGGAGGGCTAGATGAGAAGAGAGCTGAAAAATGCCCCTGTAGGTTGGGCAATTAGGGATGGGGTTGGTGTGGTTAGGAGAGT
Source organism: Camelus ferus (assembly GCF_009834535.1). NCBI lineage: Eukaryota > Metazoa > Chordata > Mammalia > Artiodactyla > Camelidae > Camelus > Camelus ferus. The sequence continues at coordinate 37,753,386 of NC_045698.1, read as the reverse complement.
CTCACACAGGAGAACTTAAGCCACTCAAGACATGTGGAGGGTGCAGGTAGGGAACCAGGGGGAACCACTGTAGTGAGAGTTAAATTGGTACCACCATAGGATGGAGGGAGCAGAACCAAGGTGGGGGCCAAGGACAGTAAGAAAACCACTTCAACTGGGACAGAAAGAAAAGCCAGAAATTACTAAATTCTAATCTTTTGAGGCCCTTTGATTTCTTTAGGGCTAGTACCTTGAAACATGATGTCAAGTTGAAGGATAATTAGATACCATGAATACTCACAGATTTTAAGTCTACACATCAGGGTTTCATATAATAACAGCAAAACCTAATAGTCATTATGCACTTTATATGTGCCAAGCATTGTTCTAAGTCCTTTACATATAAAGATCTATTTGATTCTCACAACAAATCTATAAAATAGGTACTATTACCATCATCACTGGAACATAACTGACATAAAAACAGGGGTTTTGTATATTTTGTTCATTCTTGCAATTCCCGGTGTCAAAACAGCAACTAAATCAACAAATCCTGATTCTGCAGATGAGAAATGGGAGCACAGAGAGATTAAATAATGTGTATAAAGTCATGGAGTCAATAAGCTGCAGATCAGGGACTTATACTCAGGTGCCTTAGCTTTGGTGCCCATGGATCTAACATCATGCCACAGGCCTCCAGTTTAAGAGAGGATATTTTGGAATCCATTATCTTTACTATGTTAAAGTCTAGTTAAGTCTTGTTGAGTCTAGTTTTTGCCTCCATTTGGTATGACTACAATTCATTCAACAACAACAACAAAAAAAATTCAATGAGAATTTGAGTGTTGAGACCTGGGTCTAGTATAGAAAAAGCAGTGTCCTTGTGCACACATAAGCTCTTTCATTCTTGCAATGACATGGAATGGTAAGTGTAATCAATCGCCTGAAGCTCAGAAAGGTTCCTCATGGGTCCAAATCACACAGCTAGTACCTCACTTTGAGAACTTGAACTCAAGTCCTCAGATTCTACTTCTGGTAATTTTTTAACTCTAAACTTGTCCCTTTGAGATATAAAGCTTTCTCTCTTTAATTCCTGATGACTTGCTTATTTATTTAAAACTATTGCTAAGACACTACATCTTTTCATTCATCTCTCAGTATACATTTATTGTGTGCCTGTTACCGTTATGACCTGGAGATACAGAAAGTCCCTGGCCCTCAAGGGCCCAAAGTCTAGGCTGGAGGACGAATATAAAAACAAAAACTAACAACAATAAATAAGATAGTAGCCCTACAGAGCTATAACTGAGGCCCAGGTAATAAAAGCAAGAATTCTTCTTGCAGGATCTTGGAAGGATTTTCAGACGAAGATCTCATATATCACATACCCAAAGATGCCTTCTTAACAACAAGGTGGGGGCCACATGTGGCTGCCTTCTTTTTCCCTGCCCCCTCTACCCTATGTTCTGGTCACCCAGTTTAAAGTCATCCACTTTTATAACTCCTTAGTGCCTCTGCTCATCCTGGATGCCCTTCAGTTCCTTGCCTGCTGGGATCAGACCTATTCCTCTTTTAGAGACTGTGCAAGCATCATCTCTTTAATGAAAGCTCTCCTGACCACCACCCAATCATGCCTTCCTTTCCACCTGCCCTATATCCCATCTCATACTTATATCCATAAAATATTTATATTTCATTTCTCCTAAACTGTTACATGTTGGTCTCTCTCTAGAAGACTGAGTTACCTGCAGTCAGAGATCATATCTTCATTGACCATACCTTTGTCATCTTTTTCATCTCTCTGGCTAGACTGTGATTATCCCCAAGTGTTCTTTTAGTGATTTTCAGCAGATTATTAGTTCACTAGTTTCCAAATATACACTTGGATCAGTTGTATGTGACTGGAGGGTACAGAGTAGGTACACCATAACAATAGTAAGGAATCTGTGTCTGTGATGAACCAGAGGGCTGCAGCAGTAAATGAAACATTTATAGGCAGCGAGATCAGAGGTGAAGATAGAGTGATAGAGAGATAAACAGTAATAATGTCTGGCATTTGTATAGCCCTTTTATTAACCAAAATTCTTTCACATATCTTCCTTTATCTTTATAGAAATGATATAAAGTAGGGAGGAAACATGTCTACAGTTCATGGAAGGTGAAACTGAGATGTAGGGAGGTTGCATCATTTACCTATTATCTGTTTATGACCAAATAAGGACTGATGCATTGTGCATTTTTGATGCAGTCATTCAACTAATATATACATACTGGTAATACGTATACTTTATATACTAATACATATAAAGGCACCATACTTGTTCTGGTCCGTGAGTACACATAAATAAAAGAAAAAGTTATAACCCTCAAGAAGTTCACAGTTTAAGGAAAAATATCAGCAGGTAACTATACAATTACACTTCCATGTGGTAAGTGTTAATGTCATGGACTGAATGTGTCCTGCCCCAAATTCACATGTTGAAACCTAGCACCCAGTGTGATGGTATTTGGAGGTGGGACTTTGGCAGAGAATTAGATCCTGAGAGTGGAGACCTCATGAATGGGATTAGTGCCCTTATGAAAAAGACCCCAGAGGGCTCCATTCCCCCTTCATGTGAAGACACCATCTATGAACCAGGCGAGGGCCCTCGCCAAACACTGAGTCAGCTGGCACCTTGATCTTGAACTTGCCGACCTACAGGACTGAAAAATAAATTTTTATTTTTTAAGAGCCACGCGGTCTATAGTATTCTATGATAGCAGCCAGAACAGACAGAGTTAGCTACATAAAGTGATGTTTAAAGTATCATAGGGACTCACTGGAGCATTTAACCAGCCAGGGAGTGAGTTAAGCAAGAACTGGGATTGAGGGTGGGGAAAGAGGGACTCTGGTCAGCAAAGGCTTTCCTGGGGAACCCATGCTTGAAAAACATGCTCTAGTTAGTTAAGAAATGAATTAGAAGTTGAGAAAAGATCATTGAAGAAACAGGAGAATGTGTAAAGGCACAGAGTTACACAGAAAGATGGAGCAATCTTTCTCTAAGTGCCTTCATTAGCTCCTGAAATTGCCACCTCCCCATAAAGATTAGTTCTAGGGTCCATATCCTTCTGCACTAGAAGACTATTTGTTCCTGCTGTTTGGAGAACTGTCAGCAGTCAGCTTTTAGCTGTGAGCCCCTTCAAGAACTGCCTCAGCTGCAGAGCCCTCTCATCCAAGGTCATGTTCTTCCCCACGAATACCCACATCCAATAGTGGGTCAATGCAGGAATACAAAGTCCTGACCATCATGGTCCAATGCAAGATATCTATGAAGGACCATTTTAGCTACAAGTGTCCCTGTGGTGTTGGCTGAAGGTATAGTTATGCTTGCATTTCAGCTCAGTCTTCCCTTTTGCCCAATTCTGTTTCCCTCCCTTCTGTTCTACAGGTGTTGGCCCATGAGCTCTCTAACAAATATAGCAAGTTCTAATCTGTGTCTGAGAGTCGGCTTCCTGGGAAGCCTCACCCTCTGACATTTGGTACCAAGAATGCTCTAAGAATCCATGGAGGAAGATGTGGTTTCAGAGCTAGATACTTACTACTTTGCTGGCAGTGAGAAACCTCTCCCTGGTGGCACGTGGAACACAGACAGCCCTGGCACTAGGTAAAGGTCCAATTGCTCACACTTTCACTGGTAAGCTGAGATGGTATAAAGGTGGATGAGACGCACTAGCTAGTGTTATATGCTGCATTTGGAAAAAAGAGGTGATAGAAGCTATAAAAACAATGGAATGGTATGACTATTTTCTAAGCTTCTTCTCTGGAAGAAAGATAACAAAAGCTGAGAGAAATAGAAACAGAAAGCAGTTCTGAAAGTAAAGAGCCTTCATGGTAGCAAACAAAAAGGATCTCATTTTCTGCAGCAGGAAGGAATAGAAATCTGAGGACCAGGACTAGAATATAATCATCAGAGGAGCTAAACTATGAAGAGGTTAAACTCCTCATCAAGATAGATCTTCTGGGGGAGAGGTATAGCTCAGTGGTAGAGTGTGTGCCTAGCATGCACAAGGTCCTGGGTTCAATCCCCAGTACTTCTATTAAGAAATAAATAAATGAAACACTAATTACCTCCTCCCCACTAAAAAATAAAAAAATAATAATAATAAGTAAATGAAATTTAAAAAAAAAGACAAATCTATGTCAAGATTAGGGCCCTGGCTAGGACAGAATAGGACTCTGACACATTGGATAGATATCCAAGTGGAGGCCTGCAAAAATCCAAAATCCTTAAGAGTCCCCCAAACTCTGTAAGGCTGCAGAAGTGCTCGTTCCCCACCCACCATCAAAAGCTAACACACCTCTCTTTTCACAAGAAGAAAATGTAGAGGCCTTCCCTCTGCAAGACAATGTATGCCTTCCTCATGATATACCCCTATCTCCCATTCTGACCACTTGACTAATAGCTAAGGTTAAGTACAGCATAATCAAGCAAGAGACATACCAAGCCTAAGAAGGGAAGAAGGATAGTATATTTTCTTAGTATGCAGGATTTATACTGCAGGAAAGTGAAGACCAGGACTAGAATATAATCATCAGAGGATAAGTGTGAAAAGTGTTAATGTCATGGCCTGAATGTTTCTGCTCCCCTCTCAAAATTCACATTGAAAACTAGGACTCCAAAGACAGTGCAGACTCAGTTCTCTGTGCCTGGCCATCTACTCTGTGTAGAAAGAGAAGTGGCCCAAGTTTGGGCTACATGTATGGACTCATGGGCAATGGCAAATGGTTTGGCAGGCTGATTAGGGTCTGGAAAGAGAAAAATGGAAAAATTGGAGACAAGGAAAATCTAGGATAGAAGCATGTGAATGAATATGAGTGGGCAAAAACTATAAAGATCTTATATCACACAATCACAGCCACCAACAGAATCCAACACAGAGAAAGTACTAAACAATCATGTAGCCAAAGTGATTCAGCCAGTAACATGAGCCAGCCTTTGCCATTGTCCATCCCAAAGCTAACACAATGGGTGTGTGAACAGAGTAGCTGAGATAGTAAGAACGAAGGCTATACAAATGCCCCACAGAATAGATTCTCCCTTACCAAGGCTAATTTAACTATTGTTGCTATTGAATGTCCAACCTGCCAGAAATAGAGACCAATACTGACTTACTGTTGTGGCATCATCCCTGGAAGAAACCAACTTGCCACTTTGGTTTGCCTTTCTTGCTAGCAAGAGCTTAGCCAGCACCACTATCCAAGGGTTTATGAAGTGTTTGATCCATTGGTATGGGACCTCATATAACACTGCATCTGGGGAACTCATGATAGAGCAAAACAGATGTGAAAGTTGGCCCATAGTCATGGGACCCTCTGACATGCCTCACCACACAGAAGCTAGTAGCCTGATAGAGCATCTCTCTCAGAAGGTACAGCTCAAGTTCCAGCTCAGTGCCAGTGATTCACCAGGATGGAGTGTCATCCTCTAGGACTAGTATACGCTTTGAATCAAAGGCCTTCATATGATACTATATCTCCAAAAGGAAAAATAACAGTTTTAAGAATTGAGGAGTGGAAACAACATGGCCCCACCTCTCATCTTTCCCAGTGACCTGCTTGAATAATTCATTCATCCCTTCTCTGCAACTCTGGGTTCTGTGGGTCTACAGATCTTGATTCTTAAAGGGAGAACTTTTTGGCTAATGGATGCAGTAATAATCCCTTTGTATTATAAGCTCTGACTATAGCGTGGGCATTCAGGCTCCTTGTGCCAAGAAACCAGCTGGCAAGAGGATGAGTCAGCATTTTGGCAGAGCAATTGGGACTGGGGCTGCTATTTTCACAATGCGGCATGGAGGAATAAGTCTGGCACCCAGGTGATCCAGTTGGGCATCTCTTGGTCCTCTCTTGCCCAATTATAATGGCAAATGGACAAGCACAGGAATCCTGGTTTGAGAAGGCCTGGGTAACAGGGCTGAGACTACTCAAGACTGAGGGTATCGGCTATGCCACCAGGTAAGTGACTGAGATTGACAGAGATGGAAGATGAGAGAGAGAAAAATCTAGAATCAATAGTGGAGGAGGGAGTATCAGTTGTGACTTTGAGATCAGCTTGTAGAATTGGACTATATGTGGCCCACTAACTTCCTGTCCTCAGTTTGCCCCAACAGAAGTTTAGCAACATCCTGAAGAGCTGTTTCTAAATGTATACTGAGAAGTGAGTCTGAGCTGAGCAAGCAGTAGGCTGTGGCAGACACCACCCAGACCCCTCCAGACCTCCCTTCAGTAAAAAATTATTGTCCCAGCTATTTGGAGTGCTGCCAGCAGACAGCCTCCACTGCAGAGAGAGCACTCACTCAAGGCCATGACCTTGCTAGGGTACCCACGTCTCATGACTGACTGACTGAGGAATATAAAGGCCTGGCCATCCCAGCCCAACTCAGGACAACTTTGAAGGGCAATTCTAGTTCCAGAGATCCCTGGGGAGTTGACCAAAGCTGTCGCTGGGTCTGTGTCTCAGCTCAACATCTTCTTCTTCTCAATCTTGTTCCCTTGTTCAGCCTTCCAGACATGTGGGTCCCAAGGAGACTCCACAATAAAATTCTGTGCTCTAAACTCCATCTCAGAGTTTCTCAGTGTAACCTAACCTGTGACAGATGAAGAATGACTGTGGAGAGAAATAACAAATTCTGAGTCATTTGCCTGTTAGGGAAAGAAAGAACTTTTTATTTCTGGAAGCAGTGTGGTAGTAGGGTGTTAAGGAGCCAAAAATAAAGTTTGTTGACGGAAGTGAGGGGGGAGTGAGGCTGTCCAACTTTGTATTCCTCTCCACTAGAAGTTCTGTCAAGATGGAGGGGGTGAGGAGTGACACGCGGGTCTCAGGAAAGAGAAAAATTGGCCACGTGATCTGTATATTGTGCAGATCTATGGTGTCATGAAGAAAGACGCCTTATAACAGTTTCTGGGTTTCTCCTCAACCAGGATGATAAAGCTTTTACTTGCAGTGGAGAAGAGGCTCAGGAAGGCTACCCTGGGTCAACTCCAGTGAGAGGCCTGCCATTTTGATAGAAAAGACATAGGCATATCCTTTCCTCCACTCTGACAGCTCTCAGAGACAGCACTTGACCCCAAAAGCCCAGAGACCCAGAGAATTACCGGGTCATGAATAAGAAAGCACAGGAAAGAGTGCAGCCGCCAATGCCTTAATAGAGATTGCAATTGGCCAAATTTCCAGCCCAAATGACCATAATCTTGGCAGACAAGTAGAATTCTGAGGAGAGACGGAAAGCTTCCAATGTTTATGTATTTTTCTACATGGGAAGAGTTTGCTGATTTTAGGAAGGGTGGGCCCCCCAAGGCTAGCTGCCTGACTCCGGTGATTACTCTGAGCCTTAAAGCTTTGGAAATTCACTTTTAACATTTCTTGTCTGAGATTTAACGCACAACAGGCAATGCATTTGTTTCCTCCCAGAGGACCTAGCACATGTGACTGTCTCTTGAGAAAGGCAATTATCACCTCAAGGTGGTCTGCCTGAAACGCTTCTTAATACTGGCTTAGAGGAAGTGAGCCCACGTGACTGTCTCAGGAGGCTCATCGCAAGACTGGGAAACAAGCAGTGTGAAGAGTTTTCACAAAATGCTTCTCAGGAAAGCACACACTCTTTGAAAACCCAGAAATTATTTTTCCTAAAACCTCTGGTTTTCATTTATTTCTAATAACAATTTCCAGGCTACCAGAATTTCTATCATTTTGTTATTATCCACTTCAAACTCATTTCTTTGCAGGCTGCAATCATGCTTACTCTCTATGATAAATGCACAGAGCTACCCATACTCAGGTGGCTCCTGGAAAAGGCATATTCTTGATGTGTAAGGTGGGATCTTTGGAAGTTATCTTAGGACTGAAAAGGGACACTGAAATGGTGGGCAAGGGATTGAGAGGATGTGCTTCTAGTGCTTTTTCTCTGGAGGCCATGATTCCATGGCTGGGTATCCCTTTCTGTAGGATTCCAGGCCAATATTGCCTCCTCCACCATGTACTCCACACCAACCCCGTCTGATTAAACCTCTCGTGAATCTGTAGCTCAGGACACTTGTTTTTCTTCTATCATAGCACCTACTGTTCGTGGCACTCTTTCCACTTCCTCAAGGACAAAGACCTTGTATTCTATATCTTAGATTTAATTAAGGCGCCTTGCATACATTAAGTATTGTTTACGTATTGTTGAAATAAACCCAAGTGATGTGATTGTGCTACAGGAATGGATCTTCCGAAAGAGAGAAAAGTGCAGAATAGGAAGACATAGTACCTCGTGATTTGAAAAAAGACTTAAGCCACCTCTTGGGATTTCTATATACTCACTGGATGTAAGCAATTGGCCTTTACTATAATGTTTCATTTCAAAATTAAATGCTTGTTTTCCACCGATCTTTTTCAAAAGAAATAACATGAAAGATGAAGGTGGTAATGTTTGTGAGGTGCTCTAAGGTCCTTTTACAAAAGTCTTCAGATATTGTTTTTTTATTGAGAATAAAAACCTAGTTTCTCCTGAAAGACATTCACACCCACAGAAGCAAAGGGAAAGGGAAAGTTATGGGGGAGTTGATATATTAGCAATAAATCATGTAAGACTGAACTATACAACCTGTTAGGGAAATACCGAAAGCCGAGAGATGAGCTAAAGAAGCCTGCATATCTGTGTTGTTGGGAAACACACCAATAGCAAAGGGCATGGTGGGGGAGAGCAGGAAAACAGTACAGAATGTCATGTTACAGAACAAAAAGTAGTGTTCAAGTGAAGAAATATAATCATCGTGGAAATGAAAACTTCACAAGGTGAGCCAAGAGCAATTCTGAGGAAGCTGAGTTGCAGGTAAAAGGATCCAGGCTAGGGGAAAAAGAAGAAAAAATAAAACTGAGAGAGGAGGAAGAGGCAGAGAGAAGCTTAGGTAAATATTAGTCAAGTCAGAACAATGAGCTTTGCCTGGGAACAAGGGCTGCTGTTCATCTACCGACTCCCCAATGAGGATACAACATGGAAACCTGTCTTCCCTGCAAGCTGACTGCCCCCAGCCACTGCAAACAATGCTAAGTCCTAGAGAGGGGCAAAGAAATACCATCCAGCTGTCTTTGGGAAAAGACATATTAAGTTATTGGTTATCCAAAAGAAATCAAATTTATAGCGTGAAGTGGTAGGGATGGAAAAAAATATCCCTTAACTTGAGTTTGATTCCTAACCAACCCTATGAGAGGCAAAAAATCCACATGATGGTAATGTTTTCTGCAAGATATTATCATTCTATTGTTTTGTAATTTTCACTGATGGCATGAATTCTTTCTTTTCCCGCTGCGTCTCACTGCAACTCCTACCTCCTCTTATCAATCTGTTGCTACAATCACAAATGAGGCTCAGAAAACAGGGGCCCTCATGGCTTCTCCAAATCCCATCTTGTTGCTGTTCTCTCGGGCATCAGAGGCAGCTGACCTGAAAGAAGGCAGCTAAGGACAGGAAAGGGATGCAGTGTTAATCCTCAAAGGCTCAAACAAAAGTCTTCCCATTTTAAACTGCTAAGATCTATAAAAAGGTAGTAATTTTTCATTGCACCAAAGTTCATGGTAATAAATTGGTGATTACAGAGAGGAACAAAATTAACGACTTTCAACTCCACGTTCTATATTCTCCTTAGTCAATCCCTGGGCTTGACCTAACAGGAACATCTCTCATGGAAATTGCAGCATGATGAGACTAATGTCAAAGAATATTTAGTATCCACTAAACTAAATCCATCATTGACACATTAGTGTTATAGATTTAAGGACACTAAGATACACGTTCTTTCCAAAATGGTAGTGTCATTGTGCCTTTATATTTTTGTCCAGATTTTTATTCCATAGTTGTCTGGAACAAAGATCGTAGTAGCTAAGGTGAGTCACAAGACTTACAATATCACTTCGTTTGATATGCCTAGAACAGGAATTTATAAATTAAGTGCTTAAACTGACTGGTGTAAAGTTTAAAAGGACAGAAAGGTGAAGACAAAGAATGGCAAAGTCCAGACTCTGAGATTTGCTATTTCATGTTCTACATGGTATATAAAAGTGACTTTACTTCCTCTTCCCAGATCTGGCACCCAGCTGGTCCTGAGTTAAGAATCTTGAGCATGTTAACCACACCACACATCAAAGAAATAATTATTCAGTATTACAGGGCTCCTTTCCACTGACTCAGCAAGCTAATTACCATCACCCATCTCACTACCTGGCTACAATCACATTGAAGGCAAAAGGGATTAAAAAGCAAAACACCCCAAAAGTTGACCACCAAAGATTTCACTGTTTGGAAATATGCCACATAAGAATATGTCAAATGTCATGAGCTTTCTGATCCGATTTCAACAGATAACAACTTCAGCAGTTTTCAATGAAGTCATGCTTATTAGTTTTCCAAATATCTCACAAGAGAGTGCCTCATTAGTTTTATAGATTTTTCAAAGATTTTCTTTAGTTTTTTTACTGCTTGAGATTAGACTGGAGTTCTCTCTTAAAAGCTATGTCCTTCTATTCTTTACTAAGAAAGTCTAATTATTGCTCAAATTCTTGGATTGATGATTCATCAGGGATTGATGAAAAACAAAATCCTTACACCTAAACCTATGAACTGGGTACTTTCAGGCATTACAATTACATTCAAAATAATAATCATTAGCACATAAAATAAAAGCTTAGTTTTAATCAATGGATCAGTTTAACAAAAGAGTAATTAATTAAAATACTAAAGGAGAAGAAACGGAAAGAATTACTTGGAGTACTGATTTAATCTCAGACCTTACTCTTCTGTAACAAAAAGATGGAACACCAACTGCCTGGGGGGAAACAGAATCATTGTATCTTCAGAACGAATTCTCACTGGTTGAAGTAATTAGCATTACAAGAGAAGTATGTTTGGCTTACTAATGTATTTCAACTCTGAATAAACTGTACATGCTCCACAAGTTTTGAAAGTCTATATATAGTTCTAGATGGTCCCTTTGTGAGGTAACCAGCTGCATTTATGTTGTAAGTGGTGATACTTCTAAATAATTTATTTATGACTATATAGATACACTATATATATAAAAATATACTATACATGTATAACACATATAATATACTCATATATTTATATTAATATGTATAAATCTAAAAAGACCAAAAGGACTATGATTATCCTATTGAATTAAGTAACAATAAGTTAGAAATACAAATAATTCATTTATCTATTCAGAAAATATCTACGTACAGTGAGACATAAATATTCATCTATCTTCAGTGATAGATTATATACTTGCCAAAAGCAAAATACACCCAGTTCACAAGGCTGAAGTTAGCACATTCTTTTAAATTAGTCTTCTGGGATTGAATTTAAAGCAATTCAACTGTGTCTGAAATGAGATATCTCTGAACAAAATTTGGTCTGCTCCATGAATCAATGGCTACGAAATTCCTAAACTGAACATTTGGGGTGAACATTGTAAAGAGCATCATCAGAAGGAGAGCTAATGGATTGTGACACCATTCCCCCAAGAAAGTAGTAAAGGGTCCTAAAAAATCACTGTAACCCTCACACTGGGTAAAAATATCCTCCTGGCAGAGACTCAAAAAGTTGTTCCAATTGGGTCATTAAGAAAATACTTAGATCCAAAGTTGCCATTGGAACTGTTGTTTAGAAGAGTTCTGCCGTCAAGCGGGAAGAAATGGATCATGTAATGCATGATGCTTTTGGACTTAAAGACAGCAGGACTAAAGTATAAGAGCATGTTGCAGGGGAAGAATTCTACAATACGTTTGAACTAGATGACCTGCTATGTCTTCACCATCTCTCATACCTGTGATTCAACTCTAGGGCAGTTCAGTACACCATCAACATAAAGCCATGTGGGAAGATGACCAAAAGCAACAACAAAAATAACACTCTGAGCTCCTTCCTTAGATGAAAGGCTACATGTTTTTACAAAGCACTTTACATTATCTAATTCTCACAACACCCAAGGTGTGTGGGAGGTAAGTATTATTATCCCATTTTGCAAATGGAGAAGTCGAGGTTCATGGAGTTTGACTTGCCCATGGACACAAAACACACCAGCAAGGGAACCTAATTTATGGACACTCGGGAGTGAGCTGCTAGGAAACCAGACACCCTGATGAAATATTGGAGGTTGAAGTAAAAAGGCTGCTCCTGGTATGCGGCAATGATATAAATAAGAAACATGGAATAAAATTACAGTTCTAAGTAAGGGAATCAGAGCAAGAGGATATGAGGTTTAATAAAGGTTAAAACACACCGAGAGAAAAATGAATGAAGGTACTCTCCCGAGAGATGGCTTTAAAGAGGATAAAAAGAAGAAGCAATAAAGAGTCAGGCTTCTGAATTATGTGACATTATTTGGAGAAAATTAAGAAGAAAATAAGCAGAAGAAAAGCCACCTGCCTGCGATTTCATTACAAGGATAATCAGACTACCTGGAATTCTATCACCACAAATGTACAGGTCTTAATTTTCAAACGGTCACTGTGCATGACACCAGTTCTGTACTTCAGCCTTAGAGCGAATACCTGCACTATCTGACCACAAAACAAAACTGTTACTTAACAAAAATAAATAAATGAGCAAATGAATGAATGAATGAATGAATGTATAAACAGATAGATGAAATTAAAAAAAAAACATATTTGGCTCATCCACATCTCTAGGGTGTGATTAAGACTTCCGCATATAGATAACAGCTAAATCAGAACTAACTCATTGTCCAAAAAGACAGGAAAGGACTAACAGAAGAAAGATGTCAACAATGAAGGTGATTGTTATTTTCAGAAGGCCAACGTTTTCCAGATAGCCTTGGGCAGCCATTATTTCCTAATTCAAAGCACAGCTCAGCTGATTCTAGGCACGCACTCCATACACTGCAGCTCCACCTGAACAAATTGAAGGCACTTGTCCTTTCTATCATTGTGAGCAAGTTACACGTACCCTTTGGGCACCAGCTAGTCAAGACTGTGCTTCAAGGAGCCACAGAGATGCTAAGTACTCTGGATTTAGGCTGCTGAGTCAGAGGCAGGGATGGGGAGAAGGAAGAGAGAGCAAGGCAAAGTCTCATCAGCATCTGTGCACCAAACCTAAAGGGAGGATTCCATTAGCCTCTCCTTCCTTGCCCCTTGGATATATGGGGATGCTCTACATTTACTGTCTATGGTTAGCTAGTTGCCTCCTCAGACGTCTGGAATGTAACTATGGCTGATTGGAATGGCTCAAATCGGAAGAAGCTGACTAAATAGAGGCAGGGTTGGTGCAATTTCTGAGGAGTGAAGGTTCATTTAAAAGAAAATGTTTTTACCACATGTCGATTTTTTTTTTCTGTTTCCACTCATTATGCATTAGTCCTTAGAATAAGTAAACTTGTAAAAATAAAGTCAGTAAGCCTAGCACCATTCTGTGTGCCCAGGACACGGTCACTCAATAGACTGATGCATTCTTAATGCTGGCACAACACAACTCACCCTATGATGGTCAGAAGTTTGAGAGCCTCAGAAAGTCCCAAGCCTCTGCTCCCCCTTGAACCAGAGATGGCGACCCTGCATTTTCAATCTATAGGCACTTACATTGCCCAGTTTATTAATTCTTCAAGTCTAGTTTTCACCCCAGTCCAGGTAGTTATGGCCTTTACTGTCAGTCTTTACAATAAATATATATTTTATAATTACATAAAGTAAATATGTTTTTATATATTGTATAGATGTATATATTTTACCATGTCTTGTATATCAGCACATATATACATTGATTATAGACACACAGATTTATTTAGAATTACATCTGTCATTGCGGGGGATGCTGTGGTGAACTCTGCTACCTTGTCCTCTCTCCTACAGGGCTGATTCCCAAGAGTACTACCTAACAAATGCCCTAAACACTTACCTCCATCTCAGAATCTGCTTCCCAAGGATTTCTCCTAACAGGCAACGATAATATTAATTAGTGTTTCATACCAAAAACTCAAAATAAGAATAATAAATATATTAGTACACAGGCTGGACAGATCAAGGATGCCACAGTAATGCCTGAATTTTGAGACATCTAGGGTGGTTTTTATAATTCAATAGGAAAATAAACCTTAAAAATGAATTCTACGTTTTTTTGAAATCTGCATATAGGATTTTAGGGTAATTCTATTTGGAAATACACCCAAATGGTATTTTCATGTTCTTGGTGAGAAAATGGAGTTCAGTACTAAGTTATTCTGACTTGCACTCTATCGTGAGAGTTGCTTACTAACAGCTGATAAATGTAGGGTAGTAGAAGTACACCTAGGTTTAAATACCAGTGCCTCCACTTGCTGTACAGCCTTGGGCAAGTCAGTTAACCTGAGTCCCATTCCCTCATCTGTCACAGAAAAAGTATGATAACAAAATGAAATACGTTATGTAACCTGCCCAACTCAATGCTTGGCATAGTATATTAGCTAAATAAACGTTTGGTTTCCTATGAAGTCGAAGAGTAGTGTTACCTATTAACTTCATGATAAGGAAGGTTCACAGTCCAGTTAAGACTAGTAGGCACTACAAAGAAAATTCATATGTATGCATGGTATAACAAGATATTTTTTAAAAGGCATAGGAACTTCATTGAAACCTTCTCAGATGTCCCAAACTCATGTTTTCTACCTTCCATGTGTCCTCACCATATCTACTAAAACTTGATTATTCCCTAAGAGGCTCATGTATGTTAATTTCCTGTTTCATTATAGTCAAGACCCCACGACAGGTAAACAGCTTTCAGTGCCTATCAGAAATGAGTCCTTCATATTCATTCATTCTGCCAGAGATCTTTTGACAGATGGATTAATTTTAGTAACAGCCTTAGAAACATATTTGGACCCTAAATTCTATCCTCAATCAAACCTCATCTCAGTTTCCTCAAAGATAACCAACTGATGACTGATGGATTGTAAGTAATAATCACTCAAATATCAACAACTCATGTCTCTATTAGCCACTATCCCTTCAAGGCCCTTCCATTTGTCCTCCCGTCTGGTTTTGAGGAGCCTCTATAGACAGTCTTACATGCACTCACATGCTCTCACTAGGCATCCTCTCCTATCAACCAGGTGCCCTCATGGTGGCCCTAACAGCCATTTGAAAGTGCCACCCATGACTACTGTCCCTGCCACCCCCCCCCCCCGGTGACAACCTTGACACTTCGGCCAAGGGACCTCTTCTGAGGTCCACAGAGCAGCAAGAGCTTAAGTAGCCAGCACCACTCTGTGTCCCCTGTGGTCTTCAGTGCACTACAGCTGTGCCATGCAGGGAGTCGTGGACGGTGAGGACAGAGAGGTGGGCAGGAGTCAGGCAAGGCCATGTCCACCATGCTAAGAAGTTTGGGCTTAGCCTATAGTCAGCAGGGAGTCAGCTAACGGTTTAAACAGGACCTAAACTTATATATTTGTATTTTAGCAACATCACTATGTCACGTACAGAGGATGAAGTGGAGGGAGACGGATATTGCTGAATCAAGAGAATGATTACAAGGATTCTGCAACAGTACAAGGAAGAGACAGCAGAGGCCTCAACCTAGCCAAGGCAGCGTTCCTGTACTGGGAGGAGGGAGGGTTGACTTCTCTGGGCTACCCTTACTGGCCTTCCATGTTGGCTGGTTTCTAATTAGCTTGGGCCACTGGTAGTTCCTGGCAGGAGACTGGGAAGCAGGAGGAAAGAAAAATTCAGTATATTTCACCCTCCCAGGTGACACCTCCAGCAACTGCTGCATCTCCTTCTTGGCATGTGAGCATGCCCCAATTCTGGCTTCTGCCCAAGGACCCCACCCTGGGCCCTGGGAACCCCACTTCCTCCTTTTGTCCCTCCAGCCCAGGGTTGATTGTGACTTCCTGCTGTGGCTAACCTCCAAACTGCTACTTTGTTTCCTGTTTGGCCTCTCATCTCCTCCATCATCTACAATTGATTTTCTGTATAAAACCTCTCTTTGAAAATATTTGGAGATTGTCTTCTCCTGGCTGGACTCTGACTGATACAGGAGGAGATATATTCAAGAAATATTTAGGAGGCAGAATCACTGGGACTTTATAAAGATAACCCTTATAAACTGACTCAAAATTGTTCTCCCTCTTTTGCATGTTCCTGAACTGAGGTTTACTGTATTGATGCCTTGGCTAGCTGGCTGTCGCCTCTTCCACAGGAAGCTCTTTGCAGTATGGCAGAGATCAAGAGTTCTCAAACTCCACGTGACAATAATAAAGGATCAAAAACAACGAGGTGCCGCATGCAAGGGGCAGACAAGGCTTCTCAGGGGCTCGCCTTCCACGGGAGACATCCACTGCCTGGTCCCCCAGGCTTCCACCAAGGGGGAAGCGAACCCTGCCAAATCTGTTCATAAATGGGAATGCAAATCTGGACACTGGTACTTGATTTAGAGTGGGCTACATGAAGAATTAACAGAACAAAGTTAAGATACCATTTTGTTGGATAGAATCAGGGTAAGGAACAGACCCCAATGGCCAGGGGGGAAACAGGCAAAGTGATGCTGCTAAGCACATGGATACCCAGGCTATGGAGAACAGCACACCTCAAACGAAGAGCACAACTTGCCTGTTGGGAAAGAGGCCTGGAAACAAGTGGGCACAGATGCCTGTGTGATGCTGACAATGTGGCCCTGACTATGTAGAAGAGGGAGGAAGCTAGAAAGGAGCCACCTCCCTCCTGGAGAACTGGTCAGTTTGCAACTAGTAAAGGCTCAGTGGGGATTGGCCAGACTGCCAGGCATTTTATTTTATTTTTTGATTAAGAATAGTTTCAGATTTAGAAATAAGTTGGAAAAATAGTATAGAGAGTCACCGTATACCCCTTGCCCACTGTCCCTGACTGCTTGTGTCTCACATTACCATAGTACATTTATCACCAACATTGAAACCAGCACTGGTACACGACCACTACTACACTCCACAGTATACCTGAGTTTCACTGTTTTTTCCTAATATCCACTCCCAAGGATCCCACTATATTATGACTGGGCATTTTATTTTTCTTTCAATCTATCTTAATTCTTAAAGAGAAAAAGATTTGCCCTCATTTATTTTATTAAAAGAGTACTCAAATAAACCAACAGCAAAAATCATTCAAACTTTTCTAAACTTCAGGACATTTCCTCAAGGAAGATCAGGGGAAATTCCTTTCCTTGGGAGAGTGTACTTGGGCACAGAGCACAGGGGCCAAACCACATAGGTTCAAATCCCAGTCTACTCCTTTCTTTCTGTGCAGCCTTGGAAAAGTACTTAAGTGATTAATCCCTCTGGGCTCTAGTTTTCTTCTAAAAAAATGGACATAGTGATAGTACCTTACCTCACAGCACCTATAAATCACTTAGAACAGGCCTGGGTATTAGAAAGCACTGACTTGATCTCAGTTGTCATTACTCTTACTATTGCTACAAGATTCCAGACTGTCCTGTGTATCTCTTTTCTTGACATTCATCATACTTTTAATATGTGTTTCATAGCTGTCTTTCCTTCTAGACTATTATTTTCCTAAATTCAAAGACATTCCTGTCTAACTCATGGTAGATGCTTAGGAAATAATCACTTAAGTGTTTTACATACTGAACGCAGACTCAATCACCAACCATGTGAAATGTAAAAGCTTGAAGGAAGAGAAAGTGAATGAGATGAAGTTAAATAGAAATACGCACACCCCTATACACACACATAGGTCAAATGGGGGCAAAACAGATTTTCTGTCTCAGCCATTGGTGTATGATAACCTGTCCTTGCTCCTATTTAAACTCAGTTTTTCCTCATGTGCTACATGATACTGAAAGGGAATGCATTTTTCTGAGATGGACAATTAAAAAGTTCAGCAGGGGGACACCACCCTTCCAAGCACCTGGTAACGAAAAATAGCAGAGAAAATTCCAAATGTAATTCTCACTTACTGCTTTCTGGTGAAAATGTCATTAGAAGTATATGTGAGATGAACAAGTATTACATTCACATGGCCTCAATATTCAAGATTCTTGCCAAATACCCTGAAAAACTGAGTGTGCTTCATGAATAAATGCACACTTGGGCTCTGGAAGCCCCAGACACAGGTATCTGTAAAGCCATGTATATTTCTGCCCTAAACGCAACTTGAAAATGTGTTCCACTCTTATCCAGATCGCCAGACAAGGAAGCTGTTAAATGCATTTTTTTTTCCTTCTTTCCTGTACGTTGCCTGTGCCTTTGAAATACTGCAAAGCGGCTGTCCCACAGGGTGGAGGTGGACTCGCAGCTGCAGCGTTGCTTACACCGTCATCTCTTTGGTATGTTGCTTCCTTTCACTCTCCTGTTGGGGAGGATCCCACCCATCCTTTGCATTCCTCCTGAGCAAGCTGTGTCAAGGAGAGGCGAGAGAGGAAGCGGTTCCCATCCTCCGGGGTGTAATCAAAAAGGAAGGTTTTAATTAGTTTCTCAGGATGTTCTCAGTTTCCACATAGAACAGCCCTTCCCTTCTCTGGCATCAGAGTTCTTCTTGGATTATTTAAGAAACACACAGTTTTGCTCTCTTGGGAGCTAAACTCTGCATATTCAAATGTAATAAGGAGACCCGGAGCCTGTCTAAGCACCAGCACTTATCAAGTAATCTTATATTTATTTGTATAATTGGTTGATTTGATTTGATTTGTGACCCTCTCTCCCATTATGCTGAGCATTCCATGAAGGGGCACGTCTGATTTTGGTCTCCATTATAAGCTGAGCACCAAGCACTGTGTCCGGCATATATCAGGCACTCAACTCAACAAATGGTTGGAAAATGAAATAATCAACATGCGATTGAAGGAGCTTCCACTATAGTAAATCAAACAGCACCTGAAGCATATGTGGCTCTCAGAGACTGCTCCTCCAGGAGGTTCCTAGAAGGAGACTTGATGATATAGTCTTTTCTATGTATCAGACACTTTCTAGGTGCATCACATTTGTTATACTTATTAACTCAAATAATCTTCATAACAATATTGTGAGCTAGATTCTGTCCTTATCCCTGTTTAACAGACGAGAAATCTGAGACAGAGAAAGAGCAGGTCAGTGAAATTTCCCAAGGTCAAAAGCACCTAGTGCAGAGCTTGGACCAGGACACAGCCCAGGTGGCTCCGGAGACGGTGCATCAACTCACTACTCGGTCCTGCCTCCTGGGACACTATGCAGCTAGTGCTCTGACTCGACAGGGTACACGTGCCATAAGTGATAATAGTTCTAACTGGCAAAAAGAAAAATTAATTCAGGTCTGGACAGATATGGATAAGTTTATAAACCATCTTTTACACTGAGGGCTGCCCATAAATAATACAAACACACATTTCAAATCTAACAAAGTAGAAGACTATGTTATATATATTTTACTACAATAAAAATATATTTTAAAAATGGACCATAGACATAAAACCTACATCTGTAAAACCTAGATCTGTAAAGCTTGAAGAAGAAAGAAAATCTTTAAAAAAGAAAGGATTGGTCACCATCAGTGGCAAAAATAGACACAAAAATTCTCTCTTGAATGTATTTAATGTTAAGTAGATCAGATATTTAGTGAGTCAAAAATCTGCCTTTTAATACATGTATATATTTGCATGACTGGGACATTATGCTGTAAACCAGAAATTGACATATTTTACTGACTATACCTTGATTTAAAAAAAAACAAAAAAAAACTATGTAAGAGAGGGAAAAAATCTGCCATTTTAAATACTTTTTTTAAAGTTATGCTCCATTTACAGTTATTACAAAATATTGACTATATTCTCTGTGTTATACAATACCTCCTTGAGCCTCTCGTACACCCAGTAGTTTGTACCTCCCACTTACCCACTTCTATATTGCTGCCCCTCCTTCCCATTGGTAACCACTAGTTTGTTCTCTGTATCTGTTAAGTCTGCTTCTTTTTTTATTATATTTGCTAGTTTATTGTATTTTTTAGATTCCACATATAAGTGACATCATACAGTATTTGTTTCTCTGTCTGACTTATTTCACTAAGCATAATCCTGCCTTATTCTTTTAATCTCAGGAACAGTCATTATGTGAAAATACAAATTAGCTGTCTACTCCAAAGACTTCATGGCATCCCTAATGGCTAAAGAACAGAGGTTAAATTCCATCAAAATAAGATGTCTATATGAAGAAATGTCCCTGCAAGTACTACAAGACATACACCTCAGTTTCAAATGGTGTTCTAGACACAGAGAAATGGGCAGGAAAACGTCTCTCACCTCTGAATTCCCATCGCACGTTAGGCCATTTTTCTCGGTCTTGACATTTAACGCAGTGTATTCTGATGTCTGGGCATTTGTCTTATCTCCCCACAAAAACTGTGAACTCCTTAAAACAGGAAATGTGTCTCACAATAAAAGGCAGTGTGCTGGAAAGAGAAGAACAAGATTTTTATTAATGAGTGGAATTACCACTTACTATTAGTACAACCTTGGGCAAATTATTTAACTTCTCCTGTCCTCGCTTTATTCATCTGTAAAATGAGGTTAATAATGAATGGCATGTAGAATTATAAGCTAGACTTTTAAAAGAGTATTTGAAACTTTGATTAAATGTAGCAAATTGAAACCTATATGCTTTGCTCCAGGAACACATTAAAATTTCAGTAAATAAACAAAAACTTCTTAAACTGCTAAGGGCAAAGAAAGCAAGGGAAAAGAGAGAAGACAAAAAAAATATATATATATATATATGTATGGAGAGCAATGGACTGATTTGTGGTAACCATTACCAGATCAGCAATGCAGAAACCCTTCAGTGAATAAAGTCACTAAGAAGGCTTGTTTGCACTTCAGCATCTCAGGAGGCAGAAGGCACTTTGGAAGTGGGTGTTAGTGGGATGAAAACAAGAACACTGATTGCAAATCTTTGTAAGAAGCAGTGAAACCTTGGGTACCTTCCCTTCGGTACATAGCCAGGCTTAACCGTGAACAATGTTTATGTAAACATAGCAATATTTTTTGTACAGACTGACTACTAATCTGACCAAAAATTATGATTTAAATAAGATTATAAAAACAAAGTAGAGGTATGTGTTTGGGGCAAGAGGAGGTATTTAAGCAAGTTAAACCATTGCCTTCTGTTGTAGAATGTTCACAGGTAATATCTAAAATGGCAAGTAAATAAACAGCAGCATAACATACTATGTAAAACTATGGAGGCAAATACCAGAAGATTAAAGGATTAAAAGTGCTTCCCTTCAGGAGCTAAGAGTTGAGATGGGCTGGGTAAGATGGGCTGGTGTTTTGCATTACAAGCCTTGAGGAATGATTTGACTGTTCTATGCACATTTTTAATCATAAAAAATATTTTTTTAAAAATGAGTGCCGGGCTACAGGAGGCAGTCAGTAAACATCAGTGGCAGCTCTTTTAATCCCTGTTCATTTTTCTTTTCCTTGCCCATTTATTTATGTTCATATTTGTTGCCCCATAGATTTTCATTCAATGTTTACTAAATGACTCAGCAAATGAGCCATCAGGTTCACATACTGAATCACCAACAAAATTTTCAGAAGGGAATAAAGGAAGGAATGCATCTATTGCCTTAGATTTTATATTGAAAGGAATGAACTGCCATCCAGGGAGAAAGTTTTCAGCAGTTAATGATTAGTCTTCTTGGCACTTTTTATGGGAGGGACAGAGAAAGAAGCTTCTATAAATAGGAAATCAGGTACCTGTTCCAAAGGTGTGGCCTGTGAAATAATGAGAATTATGCTCAACTTGAAAACTCCCTTAAAATACTATTAGCTACCTAAACATGAAAGGTAAATTAATCTGACAGCATCAACTCTTAAAACGGCCTTCGCCATCACCGTTGTTACTTGGGTCCACGTTTCCCTACATCCAGCCCCCGACACT
The DNA here is from genome assembly GCF_009834535.1 of Camelus ferus. Classification (NCBI taxonomy): domain Eukaryota; kingdom Metazoa; phylum Chordata; class Mammalia; order Artiodactyla; family Camelidae; genus Camelus; species Camelus ferus. The sequence continues at coordinate 37,731,500 of NC_045698.1, read as the reverse complement.
TCCACAAGCATTGTGGTGACTGATTTATCATTGGTATTGATCAAGTGACGTAATCCCTAAGTCTGGGCGTATTTACTCTTGGGGAGCGTGACGCACATTGGCATATTCATACATACACACAGAACTTACATGGCACAAACAAGGAACTATCACTTTTGAGAACTAATTTCACATTTTGATTTTATATTTAGAATTGTCTTCTCTTGAGAGTTTCCTATCCCTGCAGTTCTCTCCTCCAGCATCCTTTCATTAGGATGAATGAGGACGAAGAGATTAGGGTAGTAAGAGAAGAACAGATCCTCCTGGGCAGGTTGTTTCCTCCCACAGTCCACTCAGCTGTTTCATTTCTTTTGTGAACCACGCTTGCCCCGGCCACAACTTCCCTACTGAAGCACAGGTCAATAGGGATCAATGGTCTGGACCTCAACCTAGGAGAAACACCACTGGTCCATTACTTTGTTTGCATGTTTGCTTGTTTGTTGAATTGCATGAAGGAAAAATAGCATGAGGGGACCATACAGTAGATCTTTTCTTTTCCAAAAAAATTACTTCTGAAAATTCAGATGACATGTGCTTTGGAAGATTTTTTAAAAATCAGATTTCCAATAGTAACAAAACTTCAACTCTCACTGTCAACAACCACACATACTGTTCAGCAGAGCTGCTGATTTATGATTAATAATCCTCCCAGAAATACAAATCCCAGTCAAACAACAAAGATTCAGATTAAACCCCAGCCAAGTCAACAGATGCCTGGCACCACGTACTAAATGGCACCAAACGGAGACTCCCATGGAATGCACTGAAGGAGGGAATTCCAGAGATACTGAGTCAGCCCAAGACACAGGAGCCAGTTTGCCAGTGTTGGGCATGGCAAAGGACATGGGAAAGTCCCAGGTGAAGACTTCAAGTTCTGCCAAATCCATTGAATATTGAATATCTTCAGTGCTATAAAGTTTCTAATCTTGGGATAATTACCTAAATGCTGAGTTACATTGCTTAATAAAGATTGTCTACTTGAAAATAATATAGTATTGTAAATCAGCTATATATACTTTAATAAAAATTATTTTTAAAAAGAGGGTAAGAATGGTGGCCCAGGGGAGACTAGAAGTTTTGCAATTATGGGCAAATGTTGGTGGATACGAGCTGTGAATTAACCTAAGTTAGTTTCAGTGTTCCTAATCATTAGGTTCTTTTTGGTAGGTATCTCCTATAGTAAGAGGTATGTGAGTATTCTTGGCCTCCTTCCTACAACCCTGCTACCATGTAGGATAGGAAGTCTCAAGCTGAATTCTGCTATACAAACATTTATCATCAAGCAGCTGCGAAAAGTATCATACAACTGGTAATGTAAGCTCTATATAGTTCCATCTTTCTAAACTTTAAGGTGCTTGGACCACATCCTGTATGAAAAGTTCTCCCAAGCAAATGCAACAGCATTTTAGAGGCAGGATTTAGCTAAATTCAGGCAAACAAGCACTTGGAATCAGCAAGCTAACTGGAGACGTCAGATATAAGCCTCAGGTACCATGCAGAAGGGCACAGACTACATGACTTTCTACATTTTTATGCCTCATTCATGCAGGGATGAGGATTGTTTCTTTAGTATTTCTAGTCAATCCACATATCCAAACACCACTAATTTCATGAAGGAAAACCTATTTCTAATGTTTGCTATGCCACTTTACACACTCTTGACATTCATTAGGCAGCTGAATTTCTTGCAATAGCTAACTCTGGAGCAGGACTTTCTAATATCTGCCCACTAATAAGCCATGTACTGGGTTAAAGTGTGTCCCCCCAAATTCACATCCACCAGGAATTTGTGGATGCAACTTTATTTGGAAATAGGACCTCTGCAGATGTAATTGAGACAAGACTGCATCATATTGGATTACAGCCTACTTATAAGAACTGGTATCCTTATAAGAAGAGGAAAATTTGGACACAGACACATACAAAGGAACAGTTTCTGAAGACTGAGGCAGAGACTGGATTGATGCATCTTAGAAGCCAAAGAACATCAAGGATTGCTGGCAGTCACCAGCAGATAGGAATGGAATAAACTCTCTCAAAGCCTCCAGAAAAAATTAGCCTTGCTGATGTCTCAATTTTGGATGTCTAGCTTCCAGAGCTGTGAGAGAATAATTTTCTGTTGTTTAAGCCTGTGTGTGGCGATTTGTTACGACAGCCTTAGGGGAAAATATACCATGGAATGTGCATTTCCAACAAGGACCACTAACCACCACAGGGAGCAGATTGAAACTAACCATTATATATGTCACAATGCCAATGATGAAGTGTTTGAAAGTAAATTATAAGCAATGTGACAATATGCTAGAAGCATAGAGATATAGATAGATAGATAGATGTATTTAAACAACTATATTTTGAACAGCTGTATGAAGCAGATAAAGGCACACGTAAGATGTGAATCACCTTTACATCCTTAAGTCTGCAGATTCATCCCAAGTTTCCTTAGACTTAGAAGACACAATGCTTTCTATCTCTCCTTTTCCAAAGAATTTTGGAGCCTTTATAGGGCATAGCTCATTCTCAGGTATAGTTTTTCATCAATCAACAGACACCATTTGCACTGCAAAAAGAAGCCAAATCCAATCTATAAAACATCACCAAGTTCCACCAAAAGTTTTGTTCTTTGAGATGAAAAGATGAAAATTTATTTGAAAAAAATCCTTTGTGATATTTTTTTCTCCTCCAGGAATACCATAAAAAGAAATAAAAGACCATCAATTCATGGATAGAAAATGAAGAATACGATTTACTGTAAGTTATCCAGATTATCTGTAGTTTCTAAGCACATACACATTTTTATTTAAACCCTCATATTTTTACACCAGGTGAATCTTTGCTATTAAGTCATCCTAGGTATAAATCACAGTTCTGAAACTTCTTATTCATGTGACTTCGAGAAAGCTGTTTGATATCACACAAACAGTGATAATGTGCAGCTCCCAAGCTGGTAATGAGGCTTCCATGAGACCACATATGTCATACGTGAATTTCACATAGCGTACAATGCTTGATAAATATTTGCTTCTTTCTTCCATTGACAAATGTCTTACATTTTTTGTCAGACTTCATTTGCTTCCACAAGGAGCCCATGATTTTCTGGGAGACAGGACAAGTGAAGGCATTAGTGACAGGCCTAGAAGCTCACGCTTTCCCTCAAGTTTGCTGACAGACACCACAGTGCTATGGAACAAGAATGGGCAAGCCCCCAGCCTGGGCACAGGCAGGACCCTGAAGAGAGGAGGGTCACTGTGCTGCTTGCTCCCTTGCCTTCCCCTGCAGAATGATGGTGGCTGGAAGAGTATTCAGTTGGAACACCTTCAGGCCAAGCTGAGTTCCACCCTGACACCACATCTCATCCCAACACCACCCCAACACCTGCACTCTGAGGACCAAAACTAGAATGGGCCGAATGCACTGCAAAAGTGTGGCCCCATAGTGCAAGTTAATGACCACAGCATCATCCCATTGAGGTAGAAAGCACCTGAACTTGGGAACCTGAGAGAGGGGGCTCCAATCCAGAAGCCACCTGACATGGCCTGTGTCATCTGGAAATGTATTTCAAGTTCTTCAGCTTCAACTTCTCACCTAAAAAAATAGAGCTCTTAGTCCCCTGGTTGCTGACTTGCAGTGACAATGAAAGATAATATACATAAAGTCCTTTGCCCAGTGCCAGACTCATCACTGGCTCTCAATAAACCAGTTTCCCCCTCTCTGACTCAGTATATACTCCAGTCAGTGAGGCTTTCTCCTCTTCTACTCTCATATAAATATCATGCTTCACTCAAAGGGTGACTTCTCACCACTTCTGTTTCTTCCTTTCTCCCTCATGTTCAGTGAACCCCTTCTACCTCACTTCTCCTGGCCTCACTTATAATGGTATTTAGAGACCCCAGGTTTTGAGCCTTACTATGTGTGAATATCTCCATAAATGCTCTTAGATTCTCACTGCCACTCTCCAGTATAGGTCATACTTTCCTTAACCGACAATAAAAAAATCAAGACTAGGAGAGCTTAAACTTGCCAAGCTAACAAGTGAGTGAATCAAAATCCAAAGCCAATGTATCTATTCCCACAGCCCCTAACTGAACTGTCTGTAAGACTTAACTTAGCCCATATTTTCTTTCTTATTCTGCCCCATTTTAGGTATTTGAGCCCTATGCCAACTGACAACGTACATGAGGACAGGCTTACCACAATGTTTAATCCATAGTAAGAGCCAAATAAACGTCGATGATTATTACAAGTCATCATTAATTAGCTGAAGATGAGTAAATAATTGTGAATGTGTTTATTACGCTGTAGACATTTTTGGGCAAAAGAAATTATTGATGCAGAGAAGGGCTTACTTCCTATTTCTTCAGGAAAGAAGATTTTTTAAAGGCTATAGATTAAGCCAGAATCCAGTCACATTTGTTATAAAGCCAGAAGTTTGAAAGAAAACTAGGAAAACATAGGTCCAGTTCCAGAAGTATAACAAAGCTCTTGCTCAGCATAGCCTTCAATGTGTTTTTAAAGATGGTGTGTTGGTATGTTGACGTGACAGTTGCTAAGGCTATGATGAAAAGATAGTAGAGGAAAACGGGCAAAAACAAGACCATGAGACATGAAGAGAGGGTAATCAAAGGGCCGCCCATTTTTACATACTTGCTCATCTATGCAGTCAATAGCCCCACCCCATCTTCTCCAATCCCCCCCATTCATACACACCCTATGTTAGAATCCAGCTACACCACAGTCCTGAGTTAAGAAAAACTCAAGAGTAATAATGCAGTGGTAAGAATCAGATTCCTTCAATCTTGGTTATAATGAAAGATTTCTTATTGTCCATCAATTTCAGCCAAGACTGTTCTGGGCTAATTTTGTTAGCTGTATCTGGACAATGTAGCTTCATCTCCTAAATCCAGCAGAGAATTTTTTCCCCATCAGTTTTAAAGTCCAAGTGGCCAACAGTGGAGGAAAGCAAGATCTCCTCCTCAGATCTTCCAGGGGAGCCCCACTGGGTCAGTGCCCAGGACTCCTGCCATCTCAATTAAGAAAACCCAAAGTAGTATCTACACCCAGGTGATAAAGGAGTTAGTTACTCTGATAAAAATCTTACCACTAATTTCCTGAGAATGGAAAAGTGAGACATAATGTGTCTGGCAGAGCTACTGATGCTAGTGGTCGTAGGTGGTTGTTATTGTTTTGTTTTGTTTCCCTGCAGGAGGAGGTGAATGCGTTTCCCTGCAGGAGGAGGTGAATGCATGTTTTGGCTTTACATCTGGCACCCAGACCTCTCCAAGGGAAGGACTTATGACTCCTGCCAGCAATGGAGCAACTTGGGTTTTGGAGCAAAAGCAACTTGGTTGCTTTTGACCAGATTTTATTAATCTAGATGGTCTTGCATCCAAATCACAAGCAAAGAGGTTTCCCTAAGCCAGAGCCAGGTGCAGGGTGCCAACACACTACCCTCACTATGACGTGTGCTGACAACAGTCTGAAACAGCCTTGACTTTGGTCCCAGGGGCAGCAATATACAACCCTTTGTAACATGATCACAACTGGAGTTTTCATGGATCTAGTAACATTAAAAACAATTCCTGGCAAGCATGTTCATTAGAAACAAGAAAATGAAATCTCAAAAACCTACCAGAACTAATCACCACCATTTCATAAAATAAGGACCTTTTAACAACAAAAAAGGGAGAAAGGTCAAAATCTCAGAATAAAGGATACTCTTTTAAATTACTAATTAAGTAATATACCAAAAAAGTTAAAAAGGGCTCCAATAACCCTTATGAAACTACAAATCTGTTAAAAAAAAAAAAAAACACCAAGTGATGCTTCTCATATTCTGGGATATTCTTAAATATTACTCAGTGAGTGATCCTGGATGAGGGTATCTCCATCACATATTTAAGGTGTACACAAAGGAGTTTTGCTGTGGTATTCATAAAACTGTAAATTTGGGTTAATGAAATCCTGGAAATAGTGTAATAAAACCCTGGATATAAATTAGTCTCCTTCAGGCTGAGACCACAGCTGACTCCAGCCCTCTCACTGTGCCATCCTCGGTGGTTCCAGCCACAGTGCTCATTCTGCCTCTAATCTCTCCCATGCAGTCATGCTTAGCCAGACCACTTGGCACTTAATCCTACAGCACCTTGTACCACCTTCGATATTGAAGACTCACAGCACTACTTACCCACTTTACATTCCATACATATTTTCTAGGTGAGTGGCTCTCTGAAATCCTTCTATATCCAAGGACAAGAAAGTCCCTGGCAAAATAGAAGGCAGAAACAATATGGTAGCCTCTGTAATAAAATTAGTAATTTCAAATACTTACACAGGCAGGAAAATAACGTGAATATAGACATTTTGTAGACACATAAATCCAATTTGTAAAAAAATGATTAAGGCATCTAAAAATAAGGTCTGGAAGATAAAACCAGGTTATACAGGTATCATGTCTTAAGCCACTCTTTCTACTACTCTGCCACTCAAGAAGGCTTAGCCTTTCCTCCTTTGAAGTCCAGCCTCTCTTCTCAGAAGCCTTTCCAATTATTGCAACTTTCAGCAATTTTTCCCTCCTGTGAGTTTCTGGAATATCTATCATATTTTCTCTTCTCCCTCAAAGCAAGAATCTAAGCTCATAGGCACAATGAGGACTAAATAATAGATCTTTTCCCTTCCTGCCTCCATTTCTCTATACACAAAGCAAAATATTTCTATCCCCACCTTCTATATACCAGGAAAATCCTACCTATTCCTCAAGGTCAGCTCAGCACAGTTGCTTTCTCCTTTTATACACCTGCCTGGGCTCTTTTCTCTTCCACTCCAATTAACTACTTCCTCTTCCATACTCCCATGTAAACTTTTTCCATTGAACAAAAATAGCACTTACATTATTATGAAATTGTTGAGATTAAGACTCACATGAGACACTAATACTGCCTGGACATTTTCTTCGATTGTTCAATCCAATCCACAAGGACTAATTAAAACTTCTCCTCTTCTTTCAGCTCTCTGAAAAACAGTCTCATTCCTTTTGGTATTTAGCATATAAACTTGCCTCTTGGTTTAAGGAGAAGATAGAGACTACCAGATAAGAAATCCCAAACATCAAAGATTTCCTTAATAGTAAATATAGAAAACACTGCACACTGAAACCTTTCTACCATCCTGCCTTAAAACACAAAAATATGTATCCTCACTCAATCCTTCATTCCACCATTCCTACCCAGCATCTCTCTTAGACCTTTTACAGCTTAATTGCTGCAGGGTTGCCTAACCTGCTGTCACCATTTCCTCATCTCCCACAAACTCAATTCACTTCCTTCTGGCATGCAGTGGCCTCTCCGTACACCTTTCCCATCACCTTCCGCCATGTGCCCTCTCTATAGGATTGTAAAATTTAGCAAATGAAACTATAGGATGCCCAGTAGAATTTGAAATTCAGACAAATAATTAATTTTAGCAGATTTTTATGTAATCTGGGATGCACTTATATGAAAAAAACTATTTGTTGTTTATCTAAAATTCAAATCAGTTGACCTATATTTTATCCAGCAACCCTACCTCTCCTATACAGTACAATCTAACCACCCTGGATGTCTTCTGGTCTTTTGAATTCATAATGTTTTTCATTGCCACAGGACTTCTATAGTTGCTGGTTGTATTAGTTTCCTGGGGCTTTTGTAACAAAGACCCACAAACTAGGTGGCTTAAAACAACATAAAGTTATTGTCTCACAATTCTGGAGGTTAGAAGTCTGAAGTCAAGGTGTTGGCAGGGCTATGCTCCCTCGAGAGGCTCTAAGGAAGGATACTTCCTTTTTCATCTTCCTTCTGTAGCCCTATATAACCCTTGGCTTATAGCAACATAATGTTAATCCCTGGTTCAAATGGCCATCTTCCCTCTCTGTATCTTCTCTACTTATAAGGACACCAATCGTATTGGATTATGGTATACCCTTCTCTAGTATGACCTCATCTTATTTTAATTAATTTCACTGGCAATGACTATATTTCCAAGTACAATCACATTCTGACATATTGGGGTTAAGACTTCAACATATATTCTAGGGGGAGACAAGTCAATCCATTACCCTAGGAATGTGCCACTTTCTGTTAAGAATGTGACATTTTCTATTTCCCTGGGCACTCCTACTCACTTCTATCCACTCTTTAGATTTCAATTTAATTAACAATTCTCTGATTTTTTTTGACTAAATCCTATCCCCCATTTTTGCACATTTATGGGACCATATACTTCTCTTCATTGCACTTTTAGATTCTATGTGATGAGTCTGCATGCACCTGGTCAATAATTTGACGAATGTTTCTGTTCTCCACTGGACTATACACTCCATGAAGGTAAGAATGAGGCCTGTTTGACTCATTAGTACATCCTTGGCTCTGAGCATAGTGCCTTATATTTAGTAGATGCTTAGTGAAGACTTGTCCTGTGAATGAAGAAATCAATGGATGAAGTATTTTACAGAACAAATGACCTGAGGGCAGAAGAGAATTTTTATATTCACAAAGCCTGGTAGAGCCCTTATATGAAATCAGTGTTCAATAGGAGATTTCTGAGTAAGTAATCAGTTGCTATCATCCCTACTGTTTTGTTGTTTCTATCCAGAAAAGAATATCACAAAGACAATTACCCAGCCAAGACAAAGATATGTCTTAATAAAATGCATAAAATACCTAAATCATTTTCCTCTGAGTTTCTTTTTTTTCAAATGAGGTATAATTGACATATAATATCATCTTAGTTTCAAGTATACAAAATAATGATTCAATATTTGTATACATTGTGAAATGTGCATGCCCTTTGAACTGAGTTTCTTAGATAGATTAAGATTTTTTCCCAAAAGACCATGTTTGACCTGTGTTGGAATACCAAGAGTAAAAGTAGACTCAATTTTGAACTGTAACAAGAAAATTTATGGCCAAAATGTTAGTTACAACCTGTTTACTAAGCTTTAAAATATTCTTCAATTTTATAGGATTATATGAAGTTTTTGTAATGGCAAATATAAAAATGTCTCTAGATACCTGGATCTTTACTTTTTCTCTTATAAGCTATGAAATGATAGACAGTGTCAGAGTGTCAAAAAGGATACTTTTTGAGGTATTCTTAGGATTTTATGGGTGCTTATAAAAACTAAACCATGCCTGGGAACTAAGACACTTTTGAGATTGGACCCAAAATCAAAGCTTATTCACTGTTTCCATCCTCCTCTGCTAACTTCCTAGAGTAGGTAATGCATCTCTATGTCTGAGTCAGTGGAATCACTTAGCCATATATTTTTGATAATGGTGAACAAAAGGATTTTTTTCCAAAGTCTGTGTGGATATAGAGACAAAATATTGAAAACACACCTGGCATTAAGATTCCACTAGTTTAGATCTTCAGTTTGCTTCCATTGGCTCTTATGTTCACTAGGAACCTATCTCTCCTTGCTTTTTGGGTGGCATAAAACTGAATTAAACTAAAATAGTGTCTTCTAAGAATCTGTGCAGCTTGGGTAAATCAGTGCTAGAAGCTGAACTTATAAATAGAAGATATAATCAATTTTCCCTAAAAGGACTGAAATAGACTTAAAATATTTCTAATGTAGTCTGACTCTTTAAAATGCTCCAGAGCTGTTGACTTCCAGTATGTTTAATAGAAACTTGCTAGACTCATATTGTGTATGATAACATGTTATTGCATGCTCAGTAATTTAACACGTGAGTTAGAAAACTCCCAGTTTTTCCTCCCATGTTTCTTTCATTCTTACGCTACTACTACACTCACAACACTTCTGATGCCAGATGTATGGGGTTTTCCCACCTGAAGCAATTCTGTGACACCAGCTGGATATCCTACAATTTTAACTCAGTTCTGATACTAAATGCTAGGAGACAGCATCGGATCCCACAGTTAAGCACTCAGTCCAGGAGACTGCCCCCAACTTCAGATGTCAATTGCAAGCAGTAGGTCCCTAAGTTACCCACAACTTCCACCTGATTTCGTTACAAATCAGTGGTTCCCACATCCCTCCTCAAGTTTGGTCAGTTTGCTAGAGCAGCTCACAGAATTCGGGGAAATACTTATATTTACCAGCCTAGTAAAGCATATAATAAAGGATAGAGATGAAGAGATACATGAGGCTATGTCTAGGAGAGGCCTGGGTGCATGAACTTCTGTCCCTGTGGAGTTGGGGTGCATCACCCTCCCAGTAAGTGGATGTGTTCACCAACCTAGAAGTTCCTGAACCCAAACTTTTGGGATTTTATAAAGGCTCCCTCACTTGGGCTTGATAAGTTACTAACTCCATTTCCAGCCCTCTTCCCCGCTCTCGAAAAGGCGGTGAAGGTGGATGGGGGTGGGGAAGGGCTGAAAATTCCAGGTCCCATCCAGGAGTCATCCAAGAGCCCACCCAGAGTCCCCTTGTTCGAACAAAAGGTGCTCCTAGTGCTCTCATCACTTAGGAATTTACAAAGGTTTTAGGAGCTCTGTGTCTGAAATCAAAGGCACAAACCAATATATTCTTGTTCTATTATCTCACCATAAAGTAAATTTTAAGTTATCTCCTTATCCAAGTATCTACCTTTACAATGGAATTAGCCCAATCATTTTATCTTCCTACAAGTATTTCAGTGATGAGTCAGGGTTTCTTTCAAACAGCCTCCCTTAAGAAACACTCAAGAATTTGCTTTTGATGAACAGGCCTTTAAATAATATGTTTTAAAATGAATTTCATTGCTTTGTCCATTGTTTCACCCCAAACTTGTTACAGTTAATGTAGATCATCTGATTTATAAATGTTTTCAATAAATTCTAGGAGTACAAAAAATAATTCCAGGAGTACAAATTATTTTCAGATAGACAAAATAAGTTACTTCAATTCTGTTTTCCCTTTGTTTATAAAAAAGGTGTTTCAACTGTAAAGGCATTTACAAGTTTTTATTAAATCAGATGAAGTAAAAATTAGCCAACCTATATCAAAGTCTAGGGGAAGAAAAGAAATTTGCAATATTTGTTTTAAAATCTGATTTCTATCTTGAAAGCCACTGGTTGAAGGCCAGGGCAGTTATGGTTGCTCTCAGCTGGGTATTACTGGTAACTGGCATAGTCCCCCACAGAGAGCCTGGGCCCAGTAAATAGCTGCTGAAAGAATGTGTAAATCAAAGTGCAAATAGCAGCAAATGTTAGACTTTCCTGAATTTGAACCTCTAAGAAGATAAAATCTTTAGCGGAGAAATAGGCATTACTGTTTGATAAGACCGTCTAAGGAAAGATGATCTTTATTTCAAATATTGTTCTACCCAATTCTACTTTTGAACAAAAATAAGTTGTTGGGTTGGAGAATAAAAGGGTATGACTAATCTCAAGGATGCAGAGACAGTCCTGAAGAGTTGTAAGGTGAGGTTAAGTTGTAAACTTACTTTCTCAGGTAAAGTATGCTGTATTAGATAATATAAAAAGCTGCAATTCAACTTCAAAAAAAGCTGCAAATGGATACAGAGCTGAAGTTGGCATGAAGATTTTGCCTGGGTGAAGAAAAATGGCAACAAGTGACCAAACTAATATCTGTTTACCAAAGCATCGTAAACCCAGTGCTGTCCAGGAGACTCGTCTTGTTCAATGTTTCATCAGCATCACGGTACAACCGCTTCAGGTTAAATTCAAATGCAACAGGCATCTTATCCATGAACAGTACCACCAAGCTATAAATGAGGCTAGTTCCTCTTCAGGTTGTTACAGAAGCTTAAACAAAAGCCTCCAGCTACCCAGACAGAACCATTATTTCTCAATTCTCCTCAGACAGGACCCTAGGGAGGGCCTTGTGGTTCTCTTAATGCTGACTTTCTAGATAGCACATAAACATGAAGCATCTGAAGGTGTAATACTTTCGGAACACCAGGCAGAGGTGTTACCTCTGACACAGGATCAACAAACTTGATATAGGCATGGGTTTGCTCTCTTGTGGAGATATGAACAAATAACAAGAAAGCCAACTGGTTATTTGAGAGCTTTCTCTGAAACAGAAGCAGAATTGACTAGTTCTCTGGCCTCAGAGGAAGAAGAGCTGGAACACATACTTTGCTTGTAACTCTTTCATTTTACTGGAAAGACTGATCATTAAATGCTGTATTGTATTAAAGTAGTTATCAGGAAGCAACATATAGATCAGGTCATCAAGTTTATGAGTCACAGGATAAACAGAATAGAAAGGAAGAATCCTAGAGAGACTGGGGAAGCAGTACTGGAGTGGGAAAGATGGCCTAGGCAGTGAAACGGAATTGGAGTCATGGTCCTATCACTTCCAAGTTCCACGGCCAATAGCTAATGGCTTAACTGTGAAGTTGCCTTTCTACACCTATCAAGTGGAGGTAAAACTATCTACTGTAAAGAGTAGTTATGTGGTATAAGGAAGATAAAGTATGCCTATTGCCTGGCATACAGAGCAGGGATCTACCCATGCGAAAAGGAATGTTGCTGATGAAGCAAGCGAGTGTGCAGTGGTTGGACTAAACGTCTGTGTCAGTTCCTGAGAGTGGAAACAGCTATAAAATAAACCATTTCAGCAGACTCACAGCAACTGGTTTTCAACTTCTAAAAACTTTACTTTGTTATGTACTCATGAAATTTGCTAAAACTATTAGCAAGCCATACCCAACTGGCAACTGTGGGAATGAGGAATTGGTAAGAAAGGGCTTTTGTATTGATGTCCTCATCTTTTTCCAGATATTTTGTTACCAGTAACAATAAGTTCTTCATATTCTTTCTGTTTGTGTTGGGATTTATCAGTATTGAACTGATAAAATGGAGGCGGAGAACTGACAGGAATATGGCTTTTCCTCATGCTCTGTCCTCTCTATGTATACATATATACCCACACACAGACACACAAACCCCTTGGAGACACAGACAGTCATACACAAACATACAGTTACCTATGAGACTGTCTTACCCAACACATAATCTCATTTACATTATAAGGATCTACGCAGGCTTCCAAATGATTTCTGTAAGAATAACAGATACACTTGATTTAAAAAATCTACAGATCAAACCCAAAAATACATTTATGAAAAGTTTTTGGAATCCAGCAGCACTTTTGCTTCAATTTGACATTAGGCTGTGTTGCTTTATACACAGATGGACATTAAATATCAAGCAACTTAACTGATTTAAATTTAGTATTTTTTTTAGGTATCAGGACTGTCAACATGAGAATGGTCTGTTCAAAACTGGATACTTGGCAACTCATTTTAATAAATAATAGATCTATATCTATATTCTATAGCTGGATAATATTCAGACTATTATAAGGAGGGGAAAAAAAACAAAAGTACATTTCATCTATGATGTAAGACAGTGAAAATGTGGCAGGAAAACAAAGAAGACAGAGTACTCTCCTTATATAGAAAGTAGAGGCGATGGAATGAGGTGGAGATGACGGTAACCACCGAGTGAGCAATGCTACCAACGGTGACTCTCCAGCGAATCATGCAGATCAGGCAGCGGCCCAATGATTCGAGGGCACCTCCTGAACCGCAGAACTTCCGTATTTCCACGGTGAGAAAGAATCAAGATGTGAGGGCAGAACTTAAAGTGAAAGTACGAAGGTGCAAGAAGTAAACGAGTTTGGTCAAATGTCATGGATTGTATCTGACCCTTGACTTTACAAACCTCTAAGGAAAGCCCTGTCCCTGCACTTGACTGCCACTGTCTGTACATAGTGAGACGAGCATGCTTGTGTGTATTTTGGAGAAAATATTTTTCTATTGACATATATGCTGTCAAGGATGCCCTGAAACACCCCTAACCGGCTCCTATTCTGTGGTCTCTCAACTTGGCAATTTCAGTCCATACAGTGACTACATCCCCTGGCATTGTACATCCTGCCTTGCCTAGTGCACTTCTTGACACACAATTTTACTCTCTAATGCTATAGGGGGAAATTCATTCCACCTTACTTTAGTTCTTAAGTTGAAAACTCCAATGTTGACGGTGAATATAGGAAAGACTGGCAACTGGGAATGATCTTATAGATCAAGCAGCAGCAATGGGCCAAAATCAACATGCTGGGAGGACTAAATGAGATAATGTCTGTGAAAGCACTTGTAAACTAGCACACATCAACAACTGTCCTGATGATACAGCTGGAGAAACCTCACAGATGCAAATGCAGATTCTTGCATCCACATTACAATAAGTCCATTGTCTGAGTGTCAGATGAGAGAGACCTCGCTGGAGAGCATTTCAATAGAAACCAGGAGTCTGACTTGGCGGCTGGAAAGGCTTAGGTAATCTGCAGTTACAGGTTGGCAGATCACATCTGGCTACAGTGTTTACTTTGGGGAGCCACATTTTAAGAGCTTATTGGCAAACTGAACCCCAGCTCCCTCACAGAAGAGAGGGATCAAGTTAGGAAGAGGTTAGATACCCTGTCATATGAGGAATGGCTGAAAGAGATGGAAATAAATACCTCTCCTCAAATATTTAAAGAGAAGACAGTTACAGTAAAATATCAAAGGACAGAACAAGATTGGGGTAGAAGTTTTAAAGAGGCAGATTTCAGCTCAATACAAGGAAAAAGTTTCTAATTATGGGAACTCTCTGAAAATATATACCGGATTGTCCCTTTCTTTCTTTTTAATTATGCCATTGGCCTTTGCAGAGAAGGGTCTAAGTGGCTGCTGTATCATGAAAGGTCCTTTCTCAGCTGCATGTGTCCGTACCAAGAGTGAGATGGGGTCCAACAAGGGCCTTTTATTTAGGACAAGGGTAAATAAAGCCGACCAGGCCCTCTCTTTTTGAAGTTTGATTGTTATAGGTACATAACAAGAATCTGCCAGCTGATAACAAGAGAACTAATGGCAGAGACAGTTAGTTTAGGGTTAGTTTAGGAACAGACTTACCATATGACCCAGGAATCCGCTCCAGGGCATATATCCAGAAGGAACCCTACTTCAAAATGACACCTACACCCCAATGTTCATAGCAGCACTATTTACAATAGCCAAGACATGGAAACAGCCTAAATGTCCATTGACAGATGACTAGATAAAGAAGATGTGGTATATTTTTTCAATGGAATACTATTCAGCCATAAAAACTGACAAACATGACACCATTTGCAGCGACATGGATGTCCCTGGAGAATGTCATTCTAAGTGAAGTAAGCCAGAAAGAGACAGAAAAATACCATATGAGATCACTAATATGTGGAATCTTAAAAAAAAAAAAACCCAACAAACAAAACATAAATACAAAACAGAAACAGACTCATAGACATAGAATACAAACTTGTGGTTGCCAAGGGGGCAGGAGGTGGGAAGGGACAGACTGGGATTTCAAATGTAGAATAGATAAACAAGATTATACTGTATAGCACAGGGAAATATATACAAGATCTCATGGTAGCTCACAGAGAAAAAAATGTGACAATGAATATATATATGTTCATGTACAACTGAAAAATTGTGCTGTACACTGGAATTTGACACAACATTGTAAAATGAATATAAATCAATAAAACATGTTAAAAAAAAAAACTAAAAAGCACTGTGTTGAATGATCTTATAGTTCAACTTTGTATACCAATTGACAATTTTTTAGGATAATTTCCTAGAAGTTCATATCAAAAGATATGAGCTATTTAAGACTTTGGATTCAGATTGCTGAAATTACCCTCTGAAAAACTGTATCAATTCTCATTTCCAGTTGTGAGTGTTCTTTAAACTAGAGAGGAACCATTCCTAAAAATGAAACTGAAGTGATGATCATCTTTAGAGAAATTTTGTAAACTTTTCCTGAATTTGCATGATGGTTGATATAATACCTAAGAACTAAATATTATATTACAAAATGTCACACTGCTAAAAATATGATCAATGACTCTTCTTTGAGTTTATATCTATTTGTTCAGGTAATATTCTTAGAAGTATTAAACTTCAGTCTTGATATTCCAGAGTTCCCTTTCAGATCCTTAACGTTTCAACACTGTAATCATCTGAGACTAGGATTCAGGTTAGATTGCCTATATATCTGAAGGTACCATTGAATGTTTCATAAAGACAATTCTATTATAGGATAAATATCCATAAAAGAAGTTTCTGCACAGATTCTGACTGACCCAAATACACCATTAATAATAGTTATGAACAGTAATGAAAATTCATATCTAGCATCATACATGTATCACAGTAAGTGATCAATAAGCACACCTTGAATGAATAAATGGATGATTAAATTAATAGTATTGAGATGTGGAAACCTGTGCTCATATGATTATATTTTTTGAAAAAAAAAATTCTGCAGTGTAGGAAAATGAGATAAAATGTATTAGTATTTGATCACATTCCATAAGCGGCTGAAGTGGCTGTTTAGCTATCTGAACAAATTTGAAAGACACTGATTTAACTATTTATTAATAGGCAAATAAAAGTTGTCCCCCTCGTTCATTTAAGAAATAATAAATGTTACAGATTTTAAAGAAGAAAGCAAGGAGCCAACTCTTTTGGAAGGATGAAAGTAGACTAAAAAGATTACAGCCTCAAGGAAGTAAAACTGAACAGAGATCTTTTGCTTATTCAGTAGCTATGATTATCAGTGAATGGATATAGATAAAACATACTCACTCTTCTTATTTCTTAAAATCAGGTTACTTGACTTCTATTTCTGGACTTACTTTCCTTCCTGAAATATCCAAAAAAACTAGATAAATATTTGAAATAATGATTTTGAAGACATTGGACACCAGGCAGCACAGGTCAGCGGTTCCTAAGAAATACGAAGTAAGCAAGATGAACCTGGCTCAATATCTTAAAGACAGTTTCTAGGTGATATGTGGTACAGAGAGCCCGGGAGCCCTATGTTGAGGAGATACTGCAAAGAGCCCAGGGAGACAAAGTGGCTGGAGTCACTGAACAGAGTACCAGAGGGGAGACAGTTGCATAGACAGCCCTGGAGATTTGTAATATGCACTTGTGTATTCTGTATGCCCTGGAGATCTGTAATATGCACTTGTGTATTCTGCAAATGAATGATAGACACCAAGTCTGGAGAAAGAATCCAAAAGGATTAGAAGGACCAGTACTTGATGCTCACACAGGGTTGGGAAGAGTAACTTCTCCACAGGACATAATTAGAGTAGTCAGAAGGGTCCTGCCTCTGTAGCAAGAAATAGTTAGCCCAAGTCTCAATGCTGCTCCATTCTGAACAAACTGAACAAACTTTAAAATCAACCCTCCCTCACCAAAAAATCAAATTTTTCCAAGTAACAAAGCTTGAGGTTTACAGAAATACAAAAATATATAGCACCAACAAGGTAAAATTCACAAAATGTGGTGTAAATTAAAGTTTACCAAGAATGAGAGAAGAAAAAAAATATGACCAATAGTGAGGGGAGAAAAATCAAATAATTAAAACCAACTGAGAATGGACAAAAAAGATAGAATTACCAAATAAAAACATTCAGAGTAATTATACCTGATTGTTTATGTTCAAATCATTAAGCAGTGACATGGAAGTTAAAAAAAGGAGTCTCAAACTTCTAGAAGTGAAAACTATAATGTAGAAGAAAAAATACACACTGGAGAGGACTAGTAGCAGATTACTCATTATAGAAGAACAAATTAGGAAACTTGAAGACATAGTGATGGAAACTACCCAATCTGAAAAACAGAGAAACTTTTTTTTTAATGAAAAGATTGCCAGTGAATTTGGGGCAATTTTAAGTAGCCTAATATAATGTAAGTGGAGTCCCCAGAGAGAAGTAAGAGAAAAGAGGCAGAAAAAAATGGAAGAAATAATGAATCTACAAATTTTTTATACATATTTGTTATTAATTTCTAATTTAATTCCACTGTGGTCAGAGGGCACACTTCGTGTGACTCAAAATCTTTTATATTTATTGAGACATACGATGGCTCACCCAGCATATTATCTTTCTTGATAGATGTTCTCTAAAAGACTATGTGCTCTGCTCTCTTGGGGTACAGTGTTCTCTAAATGTCAATAAGGTCCAGTTTATTGTTGGTGGCTTCTAGTCATCTATATTTATTTGTATACAACATGATCATCTTTGTAGAAAATCCAACAGAATCTACAAAAAAGCTACTACAATTTATAAGGGAAACTAGGAATAATGAAGGGTACAAGATCAATATAAAAATCAACTGTGTTTCTATACACTAGCAATGAACAAGATGACATTTAAATTAAAAAAAATACTATCTACAACAGCATAAAAATATGAAATACTTAAAGATGAATTGCACTAAAGATGTATGAGACCTAAACACTGAAAACTGCAAAACACTGCTGAGAGGAAATTTTCCTAGGCCTAAATAAATGCAGCAAGAGATCTTACTCATAAGTTAAAGTGCTCAATATTGTTAAAATGTCAGTTCTCAAATACCGATAGGTTCAGTGCAATCTTATCAGGCATTTCTGTAGAAATAGAAAAGTTGATTCTAAAATTCATATTGAAATACCAAAAGACCTAGAATAGCCAAACCAACTTCGAAAGAGAACACAGTTAGAGGACTAAAACTATCTGATTTCAAGAGTTAGTATAAGCTATAGTAAAAAAAAAGACAGTGTAGCATTGGCATCTAAACGACCAAAGAAATCAATGGAACCAAAGAGAGAACCTAGAAATATGTTTGTTCATATATACATGAACAAATGACTTTTTACCAGGGCACAAAGACAATTCTGTGGAGAATGAACAGTCTTTTCAATAAATAATGCTTGAACAACAAAACAGTAACATAAAATTAACTTTGACAAAGACCTTTCATCATATAAACAATTAATTCAAAATGGATCACAGACCTGATTTTAAAATCTAAAACTATGCAACTTCTAGAAGAAAAAAGAATATCTTTGTGACTTTGGTTAGTCAAAGATTTGTTGGATATAACACCAAAATCAAAATCCATAAAAGAAAAAAAATAATTTGTACCTCTTCAAAGTTAAAAACTGCTACTCGTTGAAAGATTGTACAGGAGACTGAAAATGCCAGCTATAGCCTGGGAGGAAATATTTGCAAATCACATATCTGATAATAGATTTGCACCTACAAGAGTTTCTACAGTGTCCAGTTAAGAGCATGATTTCTGGAGTCATGCTGCCTAGGCAGCCTTGTTACTAGCTGCTATATAACACTTTATAGGGTTTTTCAACCTTCAAAATGCTTCAATTTTGTTATCTATAAAAAGAGAAAATTTAGAATACTCACCTCAAAGATTGTTGTGAGGATTAAATGAATTAATTGATGTAAGGTCATAGACTAGTACCTAACATGAAGAGAATACTCAATGAGAATGAGAGACACAGAGACAGAGAGAGAGAAGAACCCTTAGTTGTTTACCTCTACAATATGGAAATGATTAGAAATATAACCATCTCCAGTGGTTGTCATGCTTTTAAACACTGGCCTGAGAATTAGTTTCTCTCAAAATACAAGTAAGAAAGCCTATTGCACTGACTCACTGGACACAAATAAAACCTATGTCCAAGAAGCATCATTTTGTCTTACAAGAAAACAAATAGGGTCAAAAATTCCATTTTCTACTACAACCACTGTTTTTCTGGGTGGCTGAGAAATCCAATCAGGCCTTTCTAGTAAAAAGGGACTCAAACATCTGCTTTCAAATGAAGTTTAACCTAGGGTGTAAGAGAGCACATCTCAGTGTCAGAAAACAGATGTGTCAGGAAATGAATCTTGAATAGGAAAGAAAAATGTGATTCTATGAGTTTCTGCTTTTGCCAAGAGTTGACAAAATACATTGTTATCTGTGCCAAGAAAAAAAAAAAAAGAAAATATTCATACCAACTTCTTTGATCAACTTCTTCATCTATTGACTTTCCTATTAACAAAAGAGTTTATGGATTTTTAAATGGCCTCTCTAGTTCTTGATTTTACAAGTGATACACAGATTGACAGTGCTTTAAAGTTCTCCAACACTGAAGCTGCAGGGCAGTGACATCTCACAGAGTGCTACTCGCCACGTCCTGAGTCCATCTCACCCTACTTCCACCTCCAGGGACTCTTTCAATTGAGAGCAACATCACATGTCATGAAAGGATTATCACTAAGGTGGGTTTCCCCAGTTATCTTTGTAGTTAGTGGGTTTCTAATTGCACAAACACATTCCTTTTGAGGATCAGAGCTGTAAGTTGGATATAAACCAAGGAGAAGTTTAAAGAGGAAGTAACAGAAGTCTATGTCACTTCTGGAGTCAATTTGGGAGAAGTATTAGATTTCTTTGGAAAAAGGTGTATTCCCATATGCAACTGACTGATTTTCAGTGTGGCTACTGAATTTCAGCATGGGGCACTCTGTACCTCAAAAGTGAAGATTCCTCAGTGTTCATAGCACTATTCAAAATACACAAGACACGGAAACAACCTAAGTGCCCAATTACAGACAGGATAAAGAAGATGTGAGATGTGTGTATGTGCGTGTGTGTAATAAAATACTATTCAGCCATAAAAAAAGAATGAAATTCTGCCATTTGTAGCAATGTGGATGGACTTGGAGGGCATTATGCTAAGTGAAATAAGTCAGACAAAGATAAACACTATATGATATTGCTTATAAGTGAAATCAAAAAATACAACAAACTTGTGAATATAACATAAAAGAAGCAGACTCACAGATATAGAGAACAAACCAGTGGTTACCAATAAGGAGAGGGGAGGGTCAATATTGAAGTAGAGGAGCAGGAGGTACAAACTACTGGGTATAAGAGAGGCTCAAGGATATATTGTGCAATACAGGAAATACAACCAATATTTTGTAATAATAGTAAGTGGAAAGTAAAATGGAAACTTTAAAATGGTATAAAATAAAAAAAAAATTTAAATAGTGAAGACTGCTTCACACACTTCTGCACTGGAAGGCAATTCTCACCTTTATTTCCATGTTATTCTTCACAAATCTCTTATTTCTTAGGGGTTAGACCTGATATATCCCATCAAAGCAGAAATGGAAACATTTTCAGGGACAGAGAATGTGTGAATCTGTCTGTTTTGGAAAACCAGTATTGCAATTTCCAAGCAAACACATACTAGCCCTGGCTCTCTTTGGGACCATTCCATACTCTGCTCTTAAAAGCGTTTACAACAGTTTGGAGGCAGGATAGTGAGCTTTACAGCTCAGACATACAAAGGAAGCAATCTCCTTCGGCATATAAAATGTCTAGACACAGAAGGATGATCTCAGTCATAACAGAAGCCTGGTTCTGCTAGGAAGCTTTTCTTTAGCAGAGGCTGTCCTTCAGATGATAGAAAATCCCAAACCAAGCCTAGCAGTGTGAAAGGCAAACCAACCATGTTCTTTTAGCTCAGATCCGGCACATACTCATTTAAAACTGCAATATACCAGATGTTTCTCATTTATCCATTAGATCAACAGATATTTACTAAGCACCTACTAAGTTCCAGGCATTATTATGCAACAATGAATAACACAATGCCAACTTTCAAGGAGCTTGGGCTCTATGGCAATGATTCTTAAGGGTGGGGCTTTTTCTGACTGATGGGGGTTTATCTTATTCCTGGAGGTATTTTTTTAAGAAAAGAGAGAGACCTGTGGTGATGGAAATCAATGTTCCATGTTTATATCTTAGCTCCCAGGAGAATGTTAGTGGGTCTTCAAGATGGAAATTTAAG
Organism: Camelus ferus; assembly: GCF_009834535.1. NCBI lineage: Eukaryota > Metazoa > Chordata > Mammalia > Artiodactyla > Camelidae > Camelus > Camelus ferus. The sequence goes on along the minus strand of NC_045698.1, from coordinate 37,709,789 downwards.
ACTTGCTCTGCTCTGTCCATTTTCTATTTGAGCAACACTCAAGAAACTGAAGACACGGGAGGGGCAGCACCAGGCCTCCTTGAAAATTTGCATGTGGAACAGTCCCTGCCAAGCCTTCCCACCTCCTTTGCATAAATATGTACAGAAGGCCTGTCCAGTCACTAGTGTCCAGCCTCCCCTTATCTGGATGTGAGAACTGAAGTCAGCATCACAGTGTCTCTGGTATTTGGAATTGGCAGCCATGGCCCGGGAAACCCCACAGAGATTTCACAGCTGCATGACTTCTGCAGATGAAGTGACTCATTCGCCTCAGAATGCATTGGTAAACATGAGGTCAACTTCAGAGCAGGCCACCTCAGCCAGCTAGAGCACCGATGGTGGGAGATGAATTCTTCAAAGATAGGAGACTCTTTCCAGGCAAATGGTAAAAGAGAAGTACAGCTAGAGACAATATATTGGACTTTGACCACAAATTTATGAACAGAACCAATTCAACAGATCTAGACAACCTCATACTGACTTTGGGAGCTTGAATGAAAATAAACATTTTTGGTTTTTTTCTGTTAAGGATATTAATAAGTTTATAGAAAAAATAGCAAAGAAAGGCCATAAAAAAAAAAAACTGGATGA